>NC_135784.1:292069427-292246927 GCF_051106095.1 Pogona vitticeps
GTTATACTAAGTAGTTTAGGCATCTGGCAGTGGAGCCAGAGGTTGGGATTCGATTCCCTACTGTGCCTCTTTGGCAGGGGTTGGACTCGATGATCCGTAAGATCCCTTCCAACTCTGTGGTTCTAAGTATGATTATAATTATACTTGAAGCACTGGTTCTTCACATTTATGTCTACAAATATTTTTGAGTTCAATTCCCAGAATCTCTTATTGTTGGCCATAATGGTTTGGTTTCTGAGAGTCATGGTCTGAAACATCTGGAAAGCCAAATGTTAGGAACGATTGAGTTAAATAACCTCCCATGCCTGCACAAACATGCTACAGCATCAAGAGCAGCTGGAGAAGTCTTACACGTTTATTCTAGGAAAGGAGGTGTCGACCACCAAGTATAAGAGACAAAAGGCATGAGCATGACAGAGGTTTTTCAGTGGTGTCTCCACATTTATGGTATAAAGATCCCTGTTCCCTTTTGCATCTTGGTTACTTTGATTTCTAGACCTCCTGATATACATTTGCTTTGGCTAGCAAGTTGCCATATTCAGTGTTTGACAACTTAAACACTCCAATCAAAAGCCCATTGTTGCCATATCAGATCTCTGTTGTCATGGGCAGAACTCTAAGGGTATATACAGAGTCCAAGTTCAGTTTTCTGTATCTTCAAAACTACACTCTGTGTACCAGGACTCCATTGCTGGGATGGTGGGGAAGGTTCACTGCCTTATTTGATCCATTTTCCCCATTCTGAACAACCATTTGCTTATTTTGGTACAGTATTATCTATACAGGTTAACAAGGAGGTAAAAGGATTAGTCCCAATTGCAGCAAAGCAAAGTGTGCTGCTTACATATCACCTCATCGCTCTTAAAGCACTCCCCAGGTGGTTTACATTTATTTATGCAAGGTACACATTTTCCTCCCCCTGGCAAGCTGCGTATTCAATGTACCAACCTTCTGAAGGACAGAAGGCTGAGTGAACCTTGAGCCAACTACCTGAGCCAACTGGGATCAAACTCAGGTCTTGAGCACAAGCTTTACTGCAGTGCTGCAGTTTAACCACCATACCACAAGCACATCTACTGAAATCAATGGGACTTAGAATTAGGGCCTCCCCAGACAGGAGAATTTGGAGCTTAAAATGTTCTTATCTGGGAGTTATAGTTTTAAAAAGACACAGAGAAAGACTTGTTCAGACTTTGTGTAGGTGCTCCCCAGTTTGTATCCAAAATACAACCAGCCAATTTACTAGGGCTCAGAGGAGCATTCCAGTGGGGATAGTAAGGTGTACTGTATCTGATTATGCATTTGGGTATTTGGACAGACAAGGGTTTATACTTGTGAGAGCTTTCTTGTTGGATTGTTGCAATTATTAATGTCTGTCCAGAAGACTACAATCAGGAATATAGCTGTCCAACCCAAATACAACTACGACATCTTTGTTCAATAATGGCCTGCATGAAAATCTTTGAATTCCAAGACCATCTCAATGCAGTGCACTGTGGATGGAAGGCATTGCTCATGAAAATTCCAAATTACACACAGATTCGTGGGTAGCTTTTTCTTCCTAGAAGGTACCCTGGCTTTAGCAAATCTGTCTACTTACTCCCAAGAAAAGCTTCATCTCTACAGACTGATGTGATTCATTTAAAGATCTTACCACTGAAAATCAATAATTTGCTCTAAAAGCTTTGCTAATGTCAAAGATTATCTTTATGCAAGACAGGAAAGGGGATTAGAATACACTAGATGTGAGCTCATTTCCCCAAGGGAGGTGTAGTAAAGTTGTGGTATTGTCCCTTGTTTAAGAGGAAGTCTTCCTGTCTCGAAATGAATGACAGGAACTCAGGTTTCAAAGAGCCACCAAGGGAGTTGTACTATCAGGTTCAGAATGTTTGCCTTGCAGTTTTTAAATGCAACTGCAAGGAAGGAAAGTGCTTTTCATTATTATTTTCCAGATGGGAAACTGAGTTCCAAAGGTTACAAAATGATAACCAAACGTAGTCTTTTTAAAAGTCAGATGTCATGTTCTGGAGAAAATGGGCTGTGGGATGTTTCAAAGATCCTTTCCAGACCAAGAATGTGGAAACCACATTTTATTTTGTACTAACATAGAGCTGGTGAAATACATGATCCTCACTTTATCGCTAAAGGAGGACATCCATTGTCTCACTACTTACACTTCTGTATATCTATATATCTATCAGTGTTTGTGGCCAGGAAGTACTAAAGAACAGAGCAGCACAGAATTCAAATTACTTTATTAAAAAAATAGCAAAAAGATGAACAAAAGGTAATATACATATCTAATGTAATATACATATATAACGCTGTTTTTAAAGTGTCACATGCATATTCACTACTCTAATACAGAGTTTTTAAAAAAATTCCTGGCCCCTCCATGGAGCCAAGGAAGTGTTTAATTTGTCAGTGTTGTGATATTGTGTTTCACTTCACAATATGGACAAATTAAAGGAGAAAGGCTTGCTTTGATTTGTTTCCAGCAATCATACATGCTGGATACTGACCAAAACACAGCAATCCTAGCTGCACCAAAAAAAACAGTGGCCAGAAAGAAGTGTATAGGACCACTTGACAGGCAGGTTGGTTCACTCCAACGAAGACATCATCTGATCACTCTTTTAGGAACAAACCAGGCCTTCCCTGCAGAAGACCAAACAGTAGGCTAAATGCCTGTGTGGTCCGTTTCTTTGTCATGCTTAAAGTCAGTCCACTGAACACTTACATTTTGTTGTTGTTTAGTCGTTAATTTATGTCCGTCTCTTTGTGACCCCATGGACCAGAGCATGCCAGGCCCTTCTCTCTTCCACTGCCTCCCGGAGTTGGGTCAAATTCATGGTGGTGACTTCAATTACACTGTCCAACCATCTCGTCCTCGGTCGTCCCCTTCTCCTCTTGCCTTCACACTTTCCCAACATCAGGGTCTTTTCCAGGAAATCTTCTCTTCTCATGAGATGGCCAAAGTACTGGAGCCTCAGCTTCAGGATCTGTTCTTCCAGTGAGCACTCAGGGTTGATTTCCTTCAGAATGGATAGGTTTGTTCTCCTTGCAATCCAAGGGACTCTCAAGAGTCTCCTCCAGCACCACAATTCAAAAGCATCAATTCTCACTTCCATACATCACTACTGGAAATACCATAGCTTTGACTATGTGGACCTTTGTCGGCAAGATGATGTCAGTGTTTTTTAAGATGCTGTCTAGGTTTGTCATAGCTTTCCTCCCAATAAGCAGGTGTCTTTTAAATCTGTGGCTGCTGTCACCATCTGCAGTGATCATGGAACCCAAGAAAGTAAAATTTGTCACTGCCTCCATATCTTCCCCTTCTATTTGCCAGGAGGTGATGGGACCAGTGGCCATGATCTTAGGGTTTTTTTATGTTGAGCTTCAGACCATTTTTGCACTCTCCTCTTTGACCCTCATTAAGAGGTTCTTTAATTCCTCCTCACTATCTGCCATCAGAGTGGTATCATCTACATATCAGAGGTTGTTGATGTTTCTTCCGGCAGTCTTAATTCCAGTTTGGGATTTATCCAGTCCTGCCTTTCGCATTATATATTGGTTGTTGTGAGCCGCCCAGAGACCTTTGGGTAGAGTGGGCAGCATATAAATAAAATAAATAAAATAAATAAATAAATAAATATATTCTGCATATAAGTTAAATAAGCAGGGAGACAATATACAGCCTTGTCGTACTCCTGTCCCAATTTTGAACCAATCAGTGTTCCATATCCAGTTCTGTTGCTTCCTGTCCCACATACAGATTTCTCAGGAGACAGATAAAGGTGGTCAGGCACTCCCATTTCTTTAAGAACTTGCCATAGTTTGTTGTGGTCCACACAGTCAAAGGCTTTTGTGTAGTCAATGAAGCAGATGTTTTTCTGGAACTCTCTGGCTTTCTCCATAATCCAGCGCATGGTAGCAATGTACTTCTATTTATTTATTTATTTATTTATTTATTTATTTATTTATTTATTTATTTATTTATTTATTTATTTATTTATTTATTTATTTATTTATTTATTTATTTTATATCCCGCCTATCTAGTCGGTTAAGACCACTCTAGTTCTCGGTCCATGTACTGCTGAAGCCTACCTTGTCAGATTTTGAAGGCCTGGTTTTTATTCCACAGATGGTCCAATATTTATATGCCCCACAGATGCCTGTGCTTTCAAGATAGCACAGTCTCTGCTCTAAAACAACTCAAAG
Organism: Pogona vitticeps; assembly: GCF_051106095.1. Lineage (NCBI taxonomy): Eukaryota > Metazoa > Chordata > Lepidosauria > Squamata > Agamidae > Pogona > Pogona vitticeps. The sequence continues at coordinate 292,073,650 of NC_135784.1, forward strand.
GGTCAGCATGAAACAAGTATAACACATGGCACTTCAATATCATAACTCTCCTCTCCCTGCCTCATGGTTTCCCTTAGCTAGGAAGAGAAATGCCATCTCAAGCTGAAAATAACCACACGCATATAATTTAATTTTGCAGATGGGTATGTCCGAAGAAGCTGCATAGCAGACGAGTAAGTGAAATATTTTCATCTTGGAGCTTACTGTGAGAGACAAAATTGTCAAAACCTAGTGGGGAAATGGTTATTTTTTTTCCTTAGCCAGTCAGAGAATGGATAAGGTGAAACAAGGGGACTGATCCATCCCCTTAAGGAATGGGGTTTGCAAAGCAGTAACTTGAGCAGGTGTGGAGGTATGGGAGAGTGAAGCTGACAGAGCTGTGGTCTAACAGCTGTGGCTCAGCTGGAAGCTACTTACCTGCCCCATTTCAGCTGGGTGGGGCTTCAAGAAAGAGCCTTAGTAGAAGTGCAGCAACTGTAGTACTGTATTTGAAGTAACGAGTGGATGGAAGGGCCAACAGGCACATAGGCAGGTTTGGGTATTTTGGGTTTTCTTTGTTTCTGTGAGTGAGCATTTGTAGATTATTGCCCTTGAGTCATTTTCTCCTATATCACTTTCCCTTTGTTTAAGTAAATGACTGCTTCTTGTTTTTTATCTAATAATAGGCTGGCCGTAAGGGTGCCTCCATGCTGGCCTTCAGCTCACTTGCACACTCAGAATCCAGGTCTAGGGAGCCTCAGGTCTAGGTTTTATCTTATTTTATTCTGAATGGCGAAACTATAAGTTTCTCCTTTCACCTTACCATGAACATCCTGCATAACTGCTTCTAATTCATAGCTGTAAGCTCATAATTACTACAACATAATTATTACAAATTACATGTAGGCCAGATGAGGTCTAACAAGCTGAATTCATCCCATGGTTAAACTTAAATTTTTAGTAAATAGTTGCTTTAAAAAATTCTCAGGGACAAAAACATTTTTCAGTCTAAATAATTTTTTCCTGATGTATTTTTACAACAATAATCATTTCTATAATAACTTTCCTCTTTATTCAACGAAATATAAAAGATGATCTCAACGGCCCTCATCCCCAATATCTGTATCTAGAAATGTTCTGCTTAGAGAAACTGGTGGTAAACTGGGAGGAACTGGTGGCAGATGGAAAAGAAAAAAGTGGTGTGTTTTCCTACCTTAGACAATGGGACATATTGCACCACCTCTATTCCAATGTATCACTTTACCATCTTCCCAATCATTTCAAGAATGTTTGCCCCTCATCTACTTCCTTGCAGCTTTTGTCCTGTAGCTCCCTCCCCATGTTTTATCCTCAGAAACATCTTTTCAAATACTTAGATTGTGTATGACCTGAGTTGTTGTAGGATTTAATTTCAAGTGAATATGGACAGGAGAATTCTGAATAACATATTATCAAATCTGGAAACTACTCATAATACTTTTTGAAAACTCATAATACTGTCAAGGAGCATACGCTTTGTGTGCAGAAGGTCATCTGGCATCTATTTGTAGGGTGGGGAAAGATGTTTCTCTGGAAACCTCTAGAGCCATTGCCAGTCAGTGCAAGTATATTGTACCGAGTTTGATGGACTAATGGCCTGGGAGGCAGAACTACTGCATTTCTATTATAGCTGAAAGAAAGCAACTAAATCAGATCGATTTTCCCTTCTTTATTTACAGAGACGATGAAATCTATGATGACATTGCTGATGGTATGTTACACATGTCAAAATTGTAATAACAGGAGATCAAATCAACTGAAATATTTTCTTTTGCTTTGTTTTTAATTGTAAAAGCAGACATTTCATACAAAATTGTTTTCCATTTTCCCCCTCATCTAGGCTGCATATACGACAATGATTAGTTGCAGACCTCTTCCCAGCGTGAACATCTTCTCTGGATTTCCAACTCGCTGATGATGCAGGACAGAAAGTCTCTCACTCATGCTTCTTGCTGTTGTATGGACACAAAAATTAGATTAAGCTATTCCACCAGTTTCTGGACTGTGAAGTAGTGTTCACAGTGGAAGCAAAACATTTCTGAGTTAGCTTCAACTTTGTTTGGGGCCACGATACAGACTTCTAAACTATCTCCCCTCAGTACTATGCAAAGTGCTTTTAGATCACTGAGATAATTACCCATTCCCCTTTTGCTAATTATCTCTCCCCAGCATATATTCTTCAATAGTTCACAGGTAAAATTAGGGACACTGAGATGTGTACTTGTAACACTGCTGTTCTCACATCAAGAATCACTACATGAAGTGCCCCGGCCCCATTACATTTCCTCTCTATCCATAGATCTTAGCATTAGTTTCCAGAGCAATGTTACCTTAGCAAACTGACTATAACTGTTTTGTTGTTTAAAATAATGTAACAGTGTGTCATCTCATAAAGGACCTTGTTGCACTTACTGTTCAAACACCTTGCACTTATTTTTATATACAGTAAATGTATACATGTTACTAAATAAATCATGGCTGGGAAATGTAGAGCGGGGGCTGGATTTTCCTAATATGCATTATGAAGGGGTATTATGATGCATTCATTCACATATTCATCGTCCTCCTATACATACCTATATAATTTTCACATTCTTTACCTTCTAGGGATCTGTGTTGAAACCTGATGAATTCTACTTTGTATATATTCAAATTAATAAACATTTTAAAAGAAACCTTTGTTTCAAAAAAGGAAAACAGTAACAAAAGGAAGACAGATTTTTTTAGGGCAGGTAGGTAGTAGAAAATAGAATTGTTTCTGATTAACAGACAATTGGAAGGCATGTAAATATTCCTCTCTGTAAGAAAACACAGACCTACTATTTTTTTTTTAATTTTGATCTGAACATATTTTGGTTGGAAAAATATTGAACCATTTGCTCTGTTAAAAACTTCAGATGTATCCCAAGAAGTCTAAACTCTTCTACTGATTTAACTATTTATTTCAGTTGTTCAGCAGGCAGTGAAACTGTTTTACCACATTTCAATCTCCCCTCATAACAGATTAGCCTCACATCAAATCATGCTGTATTTCTACCACCTTGTAGAAATTGGGCAATGTGTCCTCTGCTGCTTATTCAACAGATAAATACTATGCTACTTATGGTGAGAGTGATTGTTAAAGTTTATGTAACACATATGAAAAGCACAGCACAGGCTGTAATGGTACACTGGTGTACATATATACACATATATTCTGTACAGTTACTAGCAATATTCTGGGAGGAAGAATTAAATTAGGCCCCACTTGTCTCACCTAACCTGCTGATGAACCATGTTGCCAAATATTTGACTAGGAAGGTACGCACCACCACACACACTATATATCAGTTTGCATTCCCTCACCTCAAGAATACACACGTGGATGCTCTTAGCTAGACTCTATGAGACAGGATATGTTACCTTTGTACACATCATGGACTATGCTTGTTAAATCTATAACTTAATAATTGCTTAAGAAGAAACTTCATATAATTGTGTGTGTTTGTTTAAACTGAATAATCCTGAAATGTCGTGCACGGGTCTCCAGCCTTTTGGAATCAGTAGACATTTAGGGGAGATATAAGAATAATCAGTAACAACAACAAATCAGTTATGGTGGATGTAACCAATCACAAAACACCAATTTCCTAAAAAGTCCATCATGAGGTTAAAAAGACAATTTGACCAACAATCTGAGTATAAAGCAGGTAGAGCAGAACACACAAATGTACAAATACTGTTTGAGTCCAGCTACCATTGTAAGAGCTCATCCATTTAATAGAAAGGCAAATAAACAGTTTTCCCTAATCGGCTCTATGGTTTATTTACAGTATTCCATCAATGTATTTCACTAAATAAGATCACTGCAATCATAAACAAGACCATATATCTCAATCGTCATCATAATCTTAGAATTGCAGTGCTGGATCATCAAGTCCAGCCCCTGTCAAGGAGGCACAGTGAGGAATCAAACTCCCAATCTCTGTCTCAGCAGCCTGACACCTAAATCACTGAGCTATACAGCAGTTCATCAATAAAAGTGCATTGCAAACACAGAAGAGCCTCTCTTTCTTGGGCACTCATCAATCACAAACATACCATTTTACTTGGATCACTACTATATTCAGTACCTCTTCTCTTCTACATGTGTACCCCTGAACACATCAATTCAGAGACACAAACATATATCCAAATCCTCCATCACCCAATCATATCTCCTTCTCTTCTCCAAACTAGGCTTTCATGCTGGTGTCCAAGCTTATATATATATATAATCATATATATAATCATATATATAATCATATCTCCTTCTCTTCTCCAAACTAGGCTTTCATGCTGGTGTCCAAGCTTATATATATATATAAGCTTGGACACCAGCATGAAAGCCTAGTTTGGAGAAGAGAAGGAGATATGATTGGGTGATGGAGGATTTGGATATCCTCTCTCTCTCTGTCTCTCTCTCTCTCTTTGTCTCTCTCTCTGTCTCTCTCTATATATATACTGGTTTTTCATATATATAAGGTTTTTCAAAAGAAAAGGGCAGGGGTCATTGGTTAGTACCCACTGGGGACTTATTATATAATTTAAGCCTTCCACCACTGGTTTTGTTTTGTTTTGCTGTATTCCAAGATTCTAGTGTTAGAGTCCTGGACATTTGAATTATACTGGCATCTTGCTATGTATGATTTGTTAATCTCATGTTTTTCTTCAGTGTAGATTTTGTCCTTAACTCTGATGATCCAGGAAACATTAAATACTTTATATATTTTCTAAAACTGCAGCATCTCTACAGCCAGGCAGTATACCAATCAGCATGGTGCTATTCACACACATTCCATTCTCCCTCCGAACTGGTTTTAACAGACTCTCCTGGCACACATCCAACTTACCACTGCCAGTCACTCACTATGCATACCAATATACACTTATATACAAAATACATACAAGGCGGAATCACCACATCTCTCCTCTCTTTCTCCTTACTTGTTTGTGATAGTGGACATTCCTTTCTGTTCTGGTGTGTAATGTCATTGCGAATGTGATGGGATCCAAAATGGGCTCATTATTGGTCTTGGAATGAAGTTATTTTCTCATTTTTAAAAAGAAAATCATGTAATTGGTTCAAACTGTTTAGAAAAACCATATAATGCAAATTCCAAATTAAAGAGATCTGTGTGACAAGTCCAGTCATTAATATATTGATTCCACATGTAGCAGCATATTAAAAATCCCAGAGCTTCTACCGTGTTTCCTGGAAAATAAGACAGGGTCTTATATTAATTTTTGCTCCAAAAATGCATTAGGGCTTATTTTCAGGAGATGTTTTATTTTTTCATATACAACAATCTACATGTATTCAAATACAGTCATGTCATCTTGTTGCTGCACAATGGTGGAAGGTGGGATTTCACTTAACTGGGGCTTATTTTGGGGGTAGGGCTTATATTACAAGCATCCTGAAAAAAATCATACTAGGGCTTATTTTCAGGTTAAGGCTTATTTTCAGGGAAACAGGGTAAGATTTACTTTTTAGGTCTAAAGTTTTTAAAATTCCACAGTGACCATGCTGGCTAAGGTATCTTCAGAGCTGTAATTTAAAAAAGCAACTCTTCTGAGCTCTGAAAAGTTACTTTGCACATACATAATTTCCACTGTAAAATCAGACATATCAGATATTCTACTTTTTAAGATGGATGTTTAATTCCTTGTGAAAGATCAGCAAAGGGCCTGGAATCAGAAACATCAGAGAAGAGCCACCTGGTACAGTGGTTAAACTGCAGTACTGCAGTCAAGGCTCTGTTCACGACCTGAGTTCAATCTCAAACAGCTCAGGTAGCTGGCTCAAGGTTGACTGAGCCTTCCATCCTTCTGAGGTTGGTAAAATGAGTAGCCAGCTTGCGTTGGGGGTGGGGTACAATATCTAGTCTTATTAGTTGAATTGTAAACTGAGTGCTTTAAGCACTATGGGGCAGTATACCATATAAGCAACACACTTTCCTTTCCCTGATTATAATTACCGTGTTTTCCCCGAAAATAAGACAGGGTCTTATATTAGGTTTTTCTCCAAAAATGCATTAGGGCTTATTTTCAGAGCATGTTTTATTTATTTCATGTAAAGCAATCTACATTTATTCTTCTGGTTGTTGCACAATGGTGGAGGGCAGGGTTTCACTTACTTGGGGCTTATTTATGGAGTAGGGCTTATATTATGAGCATCCTGAAAAATCATACTAGGGCTTATTTTCAGGTTAGGGCTTATTTTCAGGGAAACAGGGTAATCTATTGTGTTAGATAAGATCCAGGTACAAAATACTGTATAAACGAAACTGGAAAGAAATGCCCTTTTTGCCCAGTTACAAGTCTGAATGTTTTGGAATTAAAATCAAGGCATAAATTAATTTTATAAATTCTTGTAAATTCTTTGCACAAGTTTTTCTATAGATTGCACCAGTGACAATGTGCCATGTTATTTTCAAAGTTTGATGAATGTTACTAACCAGAGATAGATTTTGTGAATGTAAGAAAATTGCAATTGCCACTTAATTAGAAAACTAACTTGGTAGCTGATTAATCATACAAGCTTTGTCTGATTAGTTAATCTATCAGTTATACCTCCAGCCTCTTGTGTGTAGGAGAAAAACATTCCTGTAGTGAAGAGTGTTTTTCCCCAGTTGATCTTTTAGAAGTGGCTGGTGGTAAAGTCATAAACATTATAAACTAGTGAAGAGGATGAGATAAATAATCAACCAACTATAGTAAATCTTTTCATTATTTAGGGGCTTCTTGTATGAAGTTCTAGAGTGCTTTAATTCCCACAGAAGTGACTCTGCACACTTATCTCACAATGCATGTGTCTTTGGACACATTACCTTTCTGACAAAAACCAGAATTTCCCAGCCAACATGGTCTCATCTCAATGGCCAAAATCATATTGGTGATTTACGCTTGCATAAGAGAAATCAAGAAGCTAATTGTTGCTAATTAATGCAATGCTAATCATGTTCCTGAGTGCCTAGTCAATTTTGATTGGATGTGAATCCAGGAGTGCATCCAGCACCTCATTAATGAGCATCAATTTGCCATTGCAACTTATATGATTTTCTTTATGCAAGCATAAACTACCAAGAGGATTTGGGACACTAAATCTATACAGAGTGGAATAAATGATTTCCCCCCCCCCCACAGGGTCCTGCCTGAGCTAGAAGCTGTCATTATATTGCATTGATTGGTTTGTGACATCACAAGGAAATGGGCATTCCCCTTAATATTGTTATTTTTTAAAGTTACCAAGCATATGTTAAATTGTGATGGGGGGGGATGATCTGTCGCTGTGATTGATGGGTGTCATTGGCTAGTCTTTTGTGTGCAGTAATCACAACAATACACCCATAAGAAAAAACAACATGATCACCATAATCACCCACATCTCCTGAAAAGGACAAAAAGCTGATTGCCACGGCTACAAATATTCAGCTGTCCCACACACTATACCAGAACACAGAGTTCTAACTTCTGTCCTCTGAAGATGCTGGCCAAAGAGACTGGCGAAACATTAGGAAGAAAAACCTTCAGAACACGACCAAACAGCCCAAAAACTACAACACCCATCAGATCCCTGCGGTGAAAGCCTTTGAGAATATATAAAAAATGTTTCATCATTATTTTAGTAGTCAAGGGAAGATTATGCTCAGTGTAAACAGGAAGCATGTGACTTTTTCAAAGAAAAACCAGTCACTTTTCTGGGTAAAACCACACCCTCAGAAGCGTAAAACCTCGATGCCTAAGATGTTAATTAAATTTGGTAATTTTATTTAAAAAGAAAACAACTTGCACAGTATATATAGTACCCAATTTTCATAGTCTTTAAAACCTAAATTATTTTTCTTTTCAACACAGGATAACTGTTGTTTATCAAAAGAGAACCTATGGCCCTCCAAATGCTTTTGGTCTAGAACGTTCATCATGCCTTACTATTGCCATGTCACCTTCAGCTGAAACCGAACATCTGGAGGGTTACAGGTTCCCCACCCACCACATATGTGAATGGCTATGGCCTAAATCCAATTGCTCATAGCCACAAATTTGTTGTTGTTATGTGCCATGAAAAAAAGGGACGTGGTGGCGCTGCGGGCTAAACCGCAGAAGCCTGTGCTGCAGGGTCAGAAGACCAAGCAGTCGTAAGATCGAATCCACGTGACGGAGTGAGCTCCCGTCGCTTGTCCCAGCTCCCGCCAACCTAGCGGTTCAAAAGCATGCAAATGCAAGTAGATAAATAGGGACTACCTTGGTGCGAAGGTAACAGCATTCCGTGTCTAAGTCGCACTGGCCATTTGACCACGGAAGATTGTCTTCAGACAAACGCTGGCTCTATGGCTTGGAAACGAGGATGAGCACTGCCCCCTAGAGTCGAACATGACTGGACAAAAATTGTCAAGGGGAACCTTTACCTTTACCTATGTGCCATCAAGTTGTCTCTGGCTTATGACAATTCTATGAATGAGCACCCTCCAAAATGTCCTGTCTTCCACAGCCCTGCTCAGCTCTTATAGACTCACGTCTGTGAGTTCCTTTAGAGAGCTAGTGCATCTCATATTTGGTCTTCCTCTTTTCCTACTGCCTTCCACCTTTCCTAGCTAGACACCCTTGCTGGTTAGGTCCTCAAGCCTGTTGTGGGGCTCATCTTTTTGAACAACAGAAAATAAAAAGGAATGCAGCAATGCCACCATCACTGCATAGCCCTATCTACCACAATTTCTTTACAAGAATTCGAGCAAAAAGCTTTATTTCCCAATGCAGTAAAACAAGGAAACACACTTGGCTTTTGATTATAATGGGTGTGACTACAGAGGAAATGATCAAAAACCACACGCAGGCTGCAAACTGATGCATTAAGTGCCTCACATACGAACATGTGCATTTACAGAAAAGACACATAGGAGTACATGTGTCCTGCCGTTTTCACAAATCATGCCAACCGCCTTCAGTTCAAAATTGTACCAATTATCCCGCAAATCTCTTAGGTCCAAACAGACGAAAAGGCTCACAAAACGCGTGTACGGGGCCAGGAAAGAAGGGCTTTCGTCTGAATCCTGCAGAGGTGGCAAGGGAATGAACCTAAGAGCGGGACAACAGCCCGCACCTACGAGTTTCCGTGATCGTCTTCTTTGCGAGGTCTAGGAAGCAAGGAGATCTGGCACGGCGTTCTGGGCCCGAAGCAGCAAGAAAGAGCACGATGCCTACATTTCAAAAAAAGCATGTGCCGTTTCTTTTGCCCGTCTGTATATATCCTGTACGTGAATTCTATACGGCAAGAACAGGGCAGGTAACGTGAGGACGGCTGAACCCACTCACAGGAGGGGAGCCGGCTGCATCCACCCTTCCTCATCCCAACCACCCCAGAGCCGCCTTCCGGCCATCCCGCCCTCAGGTTCGATCAGCCGGCCCTTCCCGCCTCAAGAAACGGAGGGCGGGCCAGCGCTCCTTTTATTCGCCGCCTCACACCGGGGGGCCACCCGCGGCCTCGCCCGCCCGCCCCTCCTTTCCCTCAGCATCCGTTCCTCCTCGGCTGAGGCGGGTGTGCGTCTATGTTTTCCAGCTGGCGCTGGTGTGTGTGCGTGTGTGTGGGGAGAAAGAGCGGGGAGGCGCGCGCCCCCAACGGTCTCCGGCGCCCTCGCAAAAAGGCGAGCGGGCAACCCGGCCAGCAACGGCGGCGGCCTCTACCCAGCCGGGCGGCTCTTTCCCCCCCCAGCTCTCGCGAGAGCGGCCGAGGTTTCCGGTGTTGTGAGTGCGGGGCCGTCAACATGGCGGTGAGCCTCCGCGCCCGCTCGCTGAGGCACCTCCGCATCCGAGGTGAGGAGAACCTGGGCTCTGCCAAGAGACTTTGAAGGGAGGGAAGGAACGGCATGGCATGGAGTCCGCCCTTAACCTTTCCCAGCCCTCCCCCGGTCACTTCCCTTTCGGCCTCCCTCCTCTACGGCCCCTGGGCAAGCAAAAAACATCTTTCCTCTCCAACCCCCCCCCCCGCATCTCTAACCCATTCTCATTTTCTTTTCTCTCCTGTTCCCCCGGCTCCCCCACACAGGCCGAAACGACAGCGGCGAGGAGAACGTCCCCCTCGACCTCACCCGAGGTAACGGAAGGGCTCTGCAGAGAAAGGAGGAGTGGGGGACCCAGAGCGGGCGCCTCCTCCCCTCACACCCTGCAATGGCCCCCCTCTCTCCCTCCCCTCGTATATCCAGAGTGTTTATTTCCCAAATGGGAGTGAGTGGGACTCGGGCATGGGGTGAGGGAGAGGGCAGGTCTGGCGGGAATCCGCCCCTGATTTAGGGGAAAGGGGTCAGAAGGAGGGAAAGGCCGACATACATCTTTCTGTCAGCAGCTCCTCGACCGCTTGAGAAACGGGGAATAAGGAACGGTGGTAGTAGGGGATGGGAAGATGACAGATTGGTCATATCTGCAGATTTGTGCCTGTCTAATCGGGGCTAACTCCTGTTGGGGGAACGGGCCCCTGCTTCTGAGTAACTGAGGCTCTATCACCCGCTCCTCCTTTACTTGGGAGTAAGGCCCGTTTCGTTCCGTGCATCTTCTGGGATCAACTTGCCGAGGATTGGCCTACGAGTTGTTCCCTTCTGCCCCGTTAGAGGCAAAAGAAGGAAAAGCTGCAGTGAGGGGAGAAAATAGCTGTAATTTGGCTGTTTTTTTTAAAAAAGAGAGCAGTACTTCTCTCTGTACAGTATTTCTTTCCCTCCTCATTTGATCACTCGGGCGGCAGGGGAGGGGACATTTTCCTTTGGTGCATGGAAGTAATTTGCCATTTGTTTTGAAACACGAACGTTGAACATGTGAGGGAGGAGAGCCTGGGTTACATGGTGACAAGTGAGCCCCCAAGTCTCCCCTGTCAGTACTGGAGTCGTGTTACTGTCGCATTACAGGAAGAGGAGACATCTGAGGCACAGGAGGGGAGGGGAGCTTAATGTTGAATTGTTTCCTGAGGCAGTTTTGATACATGGAGGAAGGGGAGAGTGGCATAGGAATAATAAGCGGTTGGTGGGCTGTTGATACGTATTTTTTTTTCTCTGCACACCCTCAGACTTGTTTGGTATAGCTTACCCTGGTGCAGGTGGATTATTTACAGTCTGCTGGCTGTAGATGGGGCTGTTAACAACATTAGAGCGTTTCATTGCTTGTGTATAAGATGTAGCTACCAACATTTGAATTCCAGTGAGTCTGTCCAAAGGCATCCCATTCCATTCTGTGCCCTGCCTGCAGATTGATTCTGTGTTGTCAGTGGTCTGCTTGGAAATAATCTACACTGCCTGAGCTTGTTTACAGCTAGAGTTCAATTCATGCCTTTCTGTCCCCATAAGCAAGCTACCTTCTCTTATGACTGGGTGTAGTCTTTTAAGGCAAGCTAGTTGTTGCAATTCTTGTCGTAGTGACCTGTTTGAAAGGGCTTTAGATACTCATATTTTTTGCTGTAGAAGTTTTTTTCATAGTTTAGAGATAGTCATATGCAGTCTCTGTTTTAATTGAAAATGTACCAGTCTACAGTAAAATGTCCTGCCATGTGCTGTGTAAATATAAAGCAATTATTAGATACTATATAGTGTAACAGTTACTGCTTCTTTTTACATTATTTTGAAAATATGTTTACTGTGTTTTGATTGACTAAAATGATACACCAATATAACAGAAAGTTGGAACAGACTGTGTTTATACCAGGGAATTGAGAAGCAAACTCCTGGGCATTCTCATTCTTTGGCCAAAAGATGGGCTAGTCTTCTTCTTGCTCCAAAGTTCCTACAGGAAAGCAAAGGGTGCAACCTTATAAAGGTCCTTAATTAGTTAAGGGCAGAAGCCAGCCTGTGCTTTCTTTAGCTGTGGGGTTCCAGGGTAATTTAACAATGATCTGTTATTCCATTAACAGTTTGCACTTAGGTACAGCCTTGAGCAGGCATGTTTAATAGGATCAAGAGTGCTGCATATTATGGTTTCTAAATCCTTTGTACATTGAATACTTTAGATATTTGTAATAATAACAGAATATTTAGTATAGTTAATAAAACCTTCTTTAAAAGGAATGAAAAAATTGACAACTAAGAAGTAACTAATTAAAATACGTAATGTAGAGGTTAGCAAAATGCCAAGTTGACCAGGCATCTTATACAATTCTTAATTCTTTCTGCATAATATTCTGTTGTTTGTTGGGGGCAGATGACAGTCATAGTGTACAGTACCATGTTGATCACTGTATGCTTGTAAGTTCTCTGTTTCAACATACTGAAGTTGCTTGGGGCCACATGACAGGAAATTTGCTTAAGTTACATCTTAATTGGGAGTCAGTTGTATTGGGAAGATGGAATGCAATATGGAGAACAGAACAAGTTATTGTTTAGGGTTGTAATCAGAAGGAGATTTGCTTGTGTTTGGAAGCATAATTTAGTTCACTAGTTCTTCTTGCATTCAGCTCATGTACTTGTCAAATCTACATTTAAAAGTCTGCTTTTAACCATGCTAATCAATGTCTGTCTATTTTCTGCTTTATTAAAAATGTGTATTTTAAGCTTTTATTTGAAAGTCTTTAAAGCTGTGTAGTTTGTAGGGAAATTCTTTTGCCCCAAGATTAGTTTCAGAGTTACTTTAATTTTCTATATTGGCAAATGTATGTCATCTTTGTGTTCTCATTTATCAAATGTTTCTTGTTTCCCTGGGATTTTATGGCTCTGCTTGTTCCCATGTTGTGTTAGGGCTTCTGTTACTACAAATGGGTATAATATGTGACATTCTTTCTCTTTTTTTCAAATTTGCTTCAGTAGATTTCTATAGGTATATGTTCCTGGGAAAGTGATGAATTTGTTAATTGCTCTATGTATTTTCTAAAAGTAACTGAGTACTAAGTAGCCTTGATGTCTGCTGCTTGATAGTTGAAAGTGAGCACTGCTTTCTCTGTGTCTGCAGTCATTTCAACGATTTCTGCACAACCGCCCTAATATTCACTTTCAGAGCAGCTGATTGATATTAAATAAATAGGATTTGCTCAGTGGTTTTTTACACTTTCATATGCACAAGTGGTTATCCGAAGGTCTTTACTCTCACCCTTGCCTGCAGGGATACAGAACTACAAGTTTTTTCAGCCAGTTATTCTTGGCTACATCTCCTGTCCAAAAAAATGAATGTAAATATATACAATGACTGCATAGGTTAACAATGTATAGAATTGTTATGTCAGTGCAGACTGTTAGACTCTGTCTTTTAAAGTTTAAAACTTCTATGCTGCTTGACACAATGAGTTTGCTACATTCCAAACAAACAACCATAGTTTCATGTTGCAAAATGTCCCACTGGGAACAAAAATCAGAAGTATCTGTGGCCAGCCTTCCATAGATGTGGAACCATGACAAATGTAGTTGCTTTCAGTATCTTCTTGTACATCTCATGTTTGTATGAGCGCAGAGTAGGAAAGCATCTGTTCTCTGTCGTCTTGGGCATCATAGACAAGTGGAGAGACAAGGAGCCTTGTTTCATGTCAGGTAAAGGGAGAGAGTCAGCACTTCCATTTGCAGTTCTGTGTATGTACTGTATGTATCAAAGAACTCAGGAAGGATTACAGGGAGACAGGATTTGTGGATTGGTAACTATTGAGATAGCATTTTGGGTGTAGATGGTTGTTGCAATGGTTAGTGCTTGAAAAAAACATGGGGCACTGCCCAATATGAATGCAGAATTATACGTCCATCTAGGCTGCGTTTTGTTTGATTGACGGGAGCTCTCCGGAGTCTTTCATATCAAAAAGTTGGAGTTCAGTAACACCTGGTGTTCCCAGGTAGACTTCCTTCTAGATCAGTGGTCCCCAACCTTGGGCCTCCAGATGTTCTTGGACTACAACTCCCAGAAGCCTTCACCACCACCTCTACTGGCCAGGATTTCTGGTAGATGAAGTCCAAGAACATCTGGAGGCCCAAGGTTGGGGACCACTGTTCTAGATAATAACCAGGTAATTAAAGTGGCATGGCTGTAGGAAATGCTGTTTAAAAAGTATTTCTAGTTGACAGATTTGAGCTTTTAAAACTAAAATTGTACACAGTTATCTCAAGTGTCATACTTGTTGATGTAGTCATTGTAATGCAAAAGATCTACCTTTAGCAATCTTGGAAACAATGCTGTCACTTCCTTTACTGAGAGTTTGGTCTTCCATGTTTTAAAATATTTTATTATGGAGGATAAATCGTCAGTGCTTAGTATATATCATATATCTGCCAAAGCTATTTTTCTATTTTTTCTACATCTTCGTCCTGAGGCTAACTGATTTTTATTCTGAATTCCAGTGGACCATTTAAAAAACAAATGTTTTGCTTAACTGAGCTTCTATTAATTAACACTCATGACAACAGTTCTAGAGTTGACATTTAAAAAAATGAAATATTTCAAAATATGTTTTTTGTCTTCTGCCCTTCCTACAAAAAACTTAAGGCAGCACTTCGATGACACATCCTGTTTTTATCTGTGAGCCAGTCCTGTGGAGTGAATTAGCCAGAAAGGGAGTAAATTTATAGCTCAGGAAGGATTTGAACCCACATCATTGTCTTACAGACTGAACACTTTTTTGTGTTACTCTTGTGTTCTTTGGTTCAGAACAAATCTTTAAACAGAATCTGTGGCAACAACAAATATGTATAAAATGAATAAGCATCACGTTTACATTAATAATAAAAGTTTCATGTTGTAACTGGCTGATCTGAAGATGATTTTGAGAGGTTGCAGCTATTTATTTGTTATAAATATTTATATCCCGCTTTTCTTAAAAGGACCCGAGGCAGATTAAACTACTGAAATTACTACAGCTTTTGATTATACTACCGTATTTGCCGGCGCACAAGTCGACCGGCTGCATAAGACGCCCCCCCCCAACAGGAGGAGGAGGAAGAGAGACTGCTGGAAGTACACAAAGAATTTAAAATTCCAAGCCAGACTCTACCTAATGTCCAGCTGTATCCAGTTGCCATTTAGGGAACCTTGAAATGCTGCTTTTGCTTTTGCTCTAATCTTTGCATCTTATATCCCCCCTCCCCCGAGGACAAATAGGCCTCACATCTACTCCACTCTCTTCATTCTGTGGCACATCCCTATCAACTGTGCTGCCTGTCGGGAATTGAATTCCTCTTCCATGCCAGCCTCCCTTGCTGCACCACGTCTTCTTTCCTACTGCCTGTGTGCTAACAGCATACATAGGAAAAGCATGGCCGGATATTCTTCCAGCTTTGAATAAGAACTTTGCAGGGAAATTTTTAAAAACTGATCAACTTTTATTTAAATTAGATTTTTCGAAAAAATCACAATAGCTGTATGTTAACTTGTAAAAAGAAATCTGAATATAATAAAAATAGGTAAGTTAGAATGTGATAATATTTTGAATGAGGATAATCAAATGTAGTCATAACTAATTTAAGTTCCATTTAATTCAGTGATTCTGTGATAAACAGATCTAACATTGAGTATAGCCAGTTGATGTAAAGGCTGCTTATTTTATGCAGAATAGAAACACATACACTTGCAGAGAAATATGACTTCTTAGGTTAAGCAGAGTATCTATGATTGTGGAATTCTTAATGGTCTAAGGACCTAGTCATGATGGGCTCTAGATTCCAGCTTTTGGCATTCTTTGGCTGTATTCTGACACACTATGGTTTTGAAGATAAGGCATGAGTAATGTGTACCCAGTCACTTTTACTTTTCGTTTTTTTGATCTGCTATGGCATCTGACCTGTTTTATGCCCTGGCACTGCATGAACATTATACAGTAGTACCTCGACTTACGAACATCTCCACTTGCAAATGATATGAGTTACGAATGGCTCCGTTCACAAAAAGTTGCTTCGTCTTGCGAATGGAGCCTTGACTTTTAAACCAAAAAAGAAAAGAAAAAACATTTCCTGCCTCTTTTTTGACCTAAGTTCACTTTAGGTCAAAAGAAGAAAAAATAAAAAAAATTGCCCCCTAGTGGTAGATATGGATTAACGTGCTTTGCATTAGTTTCCATGGGAACTAATGCTTCGACTTAAGAACAGCGCCTTGACATACAACGAAAAATAACCTGAATGGATTAAATGGTTTTCAATGCATTCCTATGGAAATGTTTGCCTCGACTTACAAACTTTTTGACGTACAAACGCTGTTCCAATACGGATCAAGTTCGCAAGTCCAGGTACCACTGTAATGTTCAATTAAAGATTTTATAATTCATATATTTCCTGAACATTCTTTTCCAGACTGTGAATGTTTAGTGAATTACCAAATTATATGGCATAGATAATTATTTTCTTTCTTATAGAGAAATGACTTCTGTGCTTATGGAAAGAAGTGCACTTATTAAATTCTGTCCTATGGGCGTTTGTTTAACCAGAAATCAGCTTCATCATGTTCTATTAAATGTTCATAGGACTGCTACCGATCTTGTTTTATATTCTTGAAATCAAACAGAAGTCTGTCTGCTTTCTCAAATTAGATGAAATTTCATAATGTAAACATAAAGAGGTATGTATATTATGTAGCCAGTATTTTTTTATTATTGCCTTAGAACAGGGGTGTCCAACCTTTCACCTTCCCTGGGCCATATTAGAAGATGAAAATTTGGTTTGGGCCACACATACATTTGGTTGGGCCACATGGGGGGGCAGCCCTAGCCATCCTCCGCAGCCCCACTCCAAGCGCGCTTATGGCAGCTGCGATCTCAGACAGCAGAGGCTGCCAGCTTCGACTCCGGTGGCTTTATGGGGCCAGGAGGGGGTCCACCTATTGACAGGGATGGCACAATGCAGTCACACAGTCCCCCTGCCCCCTCCCACTCCTTCCTTCCCTCTCTCCCCCTCTACTGTTGTGACATGCCCCGACCACGTTCTGGCCGCAAGCGCTGGCAGTGTAACTTGAAACTTTGGAATTTCTTTAAAAATAAAAAATTGCACTGGGCCGCATGCGGCCCTCAGGCCGCAGGTTGGACAAGCCTGCCTTAGAATACAGTGGGGTCTCGACTTACAAACGGCTCGACATACGAACGTTTCGACTTACGAACAGCTCTCATAGGAATATATGGACTCAACTTAAGAACTTAGATTCGAGTTACGAACTCTTTTTTCCCCTTTTTTTAAAAGCTAAGTCATCTTAGGTTAAAAGGAAAAAAGAAGAAAAATATCCCCCTCTAGTGGCAGAAAGCGGAATAGCAGCATCCCATTAGTTTCTATGGACGAAATGAGCAGATACGGATTAACTGGTTTTCAATGCATTCCTATGGGAAATGCAGATTCGACTTAAGAACTTTTCGACCTGAGAACTGCCTTCCAATACGGATTAAGTTCGTAAGTCAAGACCCCACTGTATATGAAAATGGTTACTTAGTTGGAAACTAGAATGTTTCATTTTCTTTATTAAGTTACAGGAAATACACACTCAGGATATATGCTTGTACAGGAAATATATGAATTTCAAAATCATTCATTTAAATCAGTGGTTCTTAACCTTTTTGAAAGAAACGCCCCCTTGAGCCATTGAGGAAGTTATCATCGCCCCCCTCACCGCGGTGATATCTTTCTTATTTATTTATTTATTTATTTATTTATTTATGTATTTATTTATTTATTTATTTATTTATTTATTTATTTATTTATTTATTTATTTATTTATTTATTTATGACACTTAAATCCAATGACCCCTGAAAACAAAATTCAATTCCAAGAAAATGAAATGCCCCCCAAAAGTAACATTTAATGATTTAGTTGCAAGCAAATTTTAAGACACAAAAAGAAATATAAACTTTGAAACTAAATTAAAATTGGAGGAAAATATATATTCATGCACACCGTAAATAGGCTGCAGCCATCTTAACAGGTTTGGCTTGCTCCAGCGCCCCCCCTACCGCCCCCTTCTGTTCCAGCGCCCCCACACCGCCCCTTTTCATTCTACCGCACCCCTGAAAAATGAAATCGCCCCCTGGGGGGCATTATCGCCCACGTTAAGAACCACTGATTTAAATCAGTGTTCTCCTTTTGAAATCGGCTTTCTCCTTTTGATTTTTTTGTATTTTCTGTTTAATATATAATTGATTATATGTTTGGAAAACATTTTCATCACCAGTGTTTTCAGACTAATTGAATAATAAATTAGTGGGAGCTTTTTTCCTGCCAAAATTAAACACATGTTCACTTCCTTATCATATCCCATGCCAAAGAGGGGCAGAGGATTTCTTTGGAATTCTTCATAGGTCCAGTACCTCCCAGGATTATTGAAACCTTTCAATATCATCTGTCTGTCTGACTTGAATTGACTAACCATGTCCACTGGAATGAGCAATAATAATAATAAGCATCATCATCATCTTAGAACAGCAGAGTTGTAAGGGACCCTATGCTCATAGTTCCTCTGTCTTGCCCAGAAAAATGTACTCTGTGTTAATGCAGGTAAATTTTATTTTGTCATGTTTCCATTTAAGAAAACAGAAGTTTAAAACAAAAATGTTTCACCAACCTATGCTGCTGTTTTCACTTTTATTTTTTGGGCAGTCTCATTACAGGCCATAAATGTATACAACTCCTTTGTTCATTGTGTGTATGAGGAATAGGAATTAAGTTCAGTAGCCATAATTTGTCTTGGGTAATGCTATCCTAAGAAGTTTGGTTATCACCTTAATGTTGTGTATTTGGATTCCTCTTTACCCTACAGAGGCACAATGGGGAATTGAACTCCCAACGTCTGGCTCCAAAGCGAAATACTAAAACACTGAGCTTCTTAAATCTTACTAATTTAACTACTTCTACAACAGTTTTTTTTTTAAAAAAACCTAACAATCTCTGGAGCAATTTGTGAGATGTGTCTGATTCATTACAGCTCTGATTCATCTAGCAAGTCTAAAACAGGGAAGAGAAGACATTTTGGAGCTTATCAAAGTTGTGTTTAGCAGAAGAGAATAGGTTTTTTAATCATACTTCTCCATAGCTAGAACTGCCACCTGCTGGTTTTGTGGTTTGAACGAGACTGATTAGTTTGAAAAATTTATTTTGTTGCATATAAAGCTCATCTTCCCAGCCTTGATTGGCTGAGACTAGAGATGGGGGTATTTGAATATCCCCCCACAGATGGAGATAATGATTCCATTGCTGCCTCGAGCTCGACGGAGCCTTCCTATAGCTCCATTGCTTGTAGTGGATTATCCACTCTGCGACCTGGCAGAGAGGCTCATCATCCCGCCTTCTGCCAGGACTGGCTAATCCATTGGGAGCAACGGAGTGATAGAAAGGCTCCATCAAACTCACAGCAGTGGCGGAATCGTGAGTGGACCATCCAGCTCCATGGGGCCAGACCCTCATTATCTCTAGGTGTGCTGAAACTCTTGGTATTAATGTGTAGAATGAAGGATGTCTATCTCCCCATCCTCCATGGAGTTGCCAGGGGATAAGCTGCTCTTTCCTGACCAACATCTTCCATCTCTCTGGCCTATCCTCTCTGGCTCTTGCCAGGCATCAGCCTCCTCCCACTGAATCCTGGAAACTGGCCTGTTCTCTGCCTCCCCCCAACACCACTCCACTGTTCTGCATTATGCTAAGAGAAATCTGCCTGCTACAGTGGACCCTCGACTTACAGACAGCTCGACTTACAGACTTTTCGAGTTACAGACTTGTCTGGCCGCAAAATTTGGGTTCGACTCGCAGCTGGAGAATCGACCTACAGACCAGAAAAAAACCAAAATGGAACAAAAACAACAAAAATGGCCAGTTACGGATTAATCGGTTTTCAATGCATTGTAGGTCAATGAAGACTCAACCTACAGACTTTTCGACCTGCAGCCACTGTTCCAATACGGATTAATTCCGTAAGTAGAGGGCCCACTGTATTCTTGTGCCTACTGAAAGGTGGACCCAGCTGTTCCACCTGGTTCATGCTTACTTCCACTAGCTCATCTTGGGTCTGTAATTCCTCCGTATCGCCAGTTAGGATGCATGGTGATTTCCCTAAAATGATGTTATTCCATGGAAAGAAAGAAAGAAAAAAAATCATTATGGTCCAAAAAGGAGAGATTAGCCTCATCAGTACTGACGCTGCCTATCATGTAAATTTCCCGTTCCAGCCTCACAAGGACCAAACCAAACTCAGGCTAAGCCCTGGAACTCTGAGTCTGCTGGCAGTTACTATCCCCTGTCTGGGGTCAGCAAGTGCAGTTTCTTGTTTCCCTCAGAGCTAAAGTCAGCCCAGTACTCAAAGGTGGCTTACTGTTACCTTCTCTTGGCGGCATCCTGGGACTGCATTTTTCCCAAGGTCATGCAGGCTGGCACTTTGGGGATACACAGTGGGAAATTGAACTCCCAGCCTCTGGCTCTGCAGCCAGATATGACAGCTTCAATTTTGTCATTTTTGCTTTGAGAGAGACTCCAGGTTTGATTTGATCCAGGGCCCACTTATTTATCTTTTTAGTGATCAAGGGTATCCACAAAGCTCTCTTCCAGCACTATATTGCAAATGAATCATTTTTTTCCTATCAACCTTCACATCCATATATAGTAATCAGAAATATGACAGAGTGGATTATCCTAACCTTGGTCTCTCTTTTTTTTAGTTCCTTTTTTGCTACCCCTCCAAGTCTCTGTTTTCTTCTGATTTCTCGGCTAAAGTTTCCATTTGGGTTCACGATTGAACTGAGGTGTTCAAAAAAAAATCTTCTAACCTTTTCAGTTTCTTCATTTTCAAAATTGAAATTATGTAGCTCTCTTCTGTACTCACGATTTTTGTGTTGGCAATGTTCAACAGCAGTCCCATCCTTTGTACTTTCTTCTGTCACTTTCATCAGTTTCAAGTCATTGCTCCCTTGTTGATGTTTCTTCCAACAATTTTCATTTCTCTTATCTGAATCTAATTCAGCTTTTATATGATATGTTCTCTGCATACAGATGGAAGATTTCTGTATAGAGAAGTATATCCTTGTCTGATACCTTTGCCTATGGGAAACCATTCTGTTTCTCCATATTCTGTCCTAACAATATCTTCTTGCCCCCAATACAGGTTATATACTGTTACAGTCAATTAACAAGTGACACCCATTTCTTTTAGAACATCTATAACTTCTCACAAGCCACACATCAAAGCTTTGCCATAGTCTATATTGCATAAATTGATCTTCTGAAATAATTTGATATGCTCCAGTAGCCATTGTATAGTTATGATAGAGTCCAGCCTGAATGCCCAGCATTTCTTGCTCTGTATAGAAGTCTTTCTTGCCACTTCTTTAGCATCCCTTTGTTTGCATGGGAAATTAATGCAGTAGTTCTATATTACTGCACTCCTTGGCATCTCCTTTTTTGGGGGATTGGAATAAATATTGAACATTCCCAGTCTGTGAGCCATTATTCTGTTTTTCATATTTGTTGGCATAGGATTTTGACAGATTCAGTCTCTGTAGCTTGGAGTAGTTCTATAACTGTTCAGCCTACCCCTGGTGCGTTATTTTTCCTAGTGCTTTCAGAGAGCTTTCACTTTCTTGAATTGCTGATTCTTCATCATAGGATTTGTCTTCAAAAAATCTGTCATCTCCTTTTCTCTTCTATATAGTTCTTCAGTATATTGTTTCTACTTTCTCTTTATTTTAGTTTGGTCAGATAATAAAGTTCCCCTATTGGATTTTCAGCATTCCTAATCTGGATTTAAATTTCCCATTGATTTATTCAGTCTTCTGGAAAAGTATTGTTTTTTTCCCTCTTCGTTGTACTCTTCTGTTTCTTTGCAGTGGTAATTTTACTTGTTCTCTTTGTCTCTATGTAATGATAATTGAAAAGTTGCATTCAGGATTTTGACCCTCTTTCTGTCACTTTTAATTTTTACTTCTTGTCTGCCCTTAACATTTTTAAGAGTTTCTTCCTATCATCTATCTAGTTTTTTTAACTATAGAAAAATCATTTTTCATTTTTTCTTAATAATCTCTCTGGTTTCAATCCTTCTGGCTCACGGTTGAGTTTAGTAATGCAAATCTATTCTTTATATGGACTTTAAATTCATCAGTACAGTAATGTTATTTAGTTATATTTAGGCACTATGATTTTTTAACATAATTTGATTTTCTTAGGAAAGCACTTAAATCAAGAAAAATAGCAAAATTAATTTGCCTCTTCTGCTTACAACAGAGGACCTTATCATAGAAATAGGCTCCTGATGTTTTCAGAGGGCAAGTCTCATCAACAGATTAAAAGGCTGACAGCCAGAGACACAAGTCCCATTTTGATCTTGCATTCCTCTCTCATAACTGTTGCTTTCAGCAACTGTGATAACAACTACTTGGGACTTTTTCTTACATCAGACTGAGACTGAGCTCGGCCTTACAAGCTCAGCCTTCTCCCAAGTGAGCACAATTTAGGTGTTTGGCAGGTGGAACTCCCAGAATGGTGAATTCTGGTATTTAGAATCCAGATAAAAGATAAGCCCATACTGTACCTTGTCTGAATATCTCTAGGGGAAAACTTTTAGCTGTGCTGGCAGTGACAGTTGCTTTGAACAATTATACAAACAAGAAAAACAACCCTTGCCTATATCATTAGGATACCTAAAGCTCAGTATAGTCTTACATCATTACCCTTGCCACTGGACCCATATGCCTGCTGAGTTATTATCATATGACAAATAGGTCTCATAGTAACTACAGTTTGTAGAAAAAGAAAAGATAGAAAGGTGTAACTTGTATGTCCTAAGTGAAATGCATGAGTTAAATGTGCATGAAAAAGTGACTTTAACGGTTGCCTTGCAACAGTGGTTGCTTAGGCTATGAGTGTGCAGTTACCTACATCATGGTGAAGTTTTTAGTTTGTAGAAACTGAGTTAATTCTCTTCTTCTGATATTCTCAAGGTATCCATCAGAGCGGTTCTTGAATTTAGAAGGGAGTTTACCTCCTTTAGTAATCATTTAGCATCTCCTTAAGGAATAACGCTTCACAAGGTGAAAACTATTATGTATAAGGTGAGTATGTATACAATGATGTAAGCCTGTTCTTTCTTAGATATATTGCAATCTTAAATAACATAATCAACTGATGATATGGTTACATTTTAAAAAGAAAGTACAGTATTAGCAGCTTTCATCTACAAGAGATCTGAGATCAGTGTATACAGTAAGACCCCCTCATCCATGGGATCAGTATCTGCTGATTTACTTATCCCTGGTCTGAAAATATTAAAAGTATTTTTTTAAAAAATCCTAGAAATACATATTGCGAAAGTTGAAGTTACCAGAACTGGTCACTAAAGGAAGCCAGAGACCATACTGCATGCAGTGTACACTATAATTTTCATTTTTCAGCATCCATGAGGTGAGGTTTGGAACCAAAATTCCCTCTGAATTTCAGCCCCACTGGGTGGGATTCTGCCCCTTGCATGAGGTTCCGTCATGACTGGAACCAAAGGGGCTGTGAACCAGCGCTGTGGGTGCACAGAGAAGGAACGCTGTGCAGAGGGAGCAGAGTCATGAGTGCACCTTGGAGGGAATCATGCTTGAAACCGATCCCAGCGGATACAGGGGTCCTGCTATATAGCATTATAAAAAGAGAAGAAATGTATCTTAAATGTGATAACATTGCAAAATGTA
The DNA here is from genome assembly GCF_051106095.1 of Pogona vitticeps. NCBI lineage: Eukaryota > Metazoa > Chordata > Lepidosauria > Squamata > Agamidae > Pogona > Pogona vitticeps. The sequence goes on from NC_135784.1 coordinate 292,097,256, forward strand.
TAAAAACTATTAAACCAGCAAAAATTGCATGAATGTTTTAAATAATTATTAAAATACATGCTGCTCAGACCCATTCCTGATGTTTATAAAGTTTTACCATGTTTAAAAATCAGGGATATTTGCATTCAACACTGAACATTCAAATGGCAGTTCTATCTTTCATACAGTAACAATTTTAGCAGATGCATGTAGTTCAGTGAGGTGGTATACTTGACTACAGAGCCATGGGTTGAATTTGAATCTCTGTGTGCCTCCAGGGAAGACAGCTAGTCTGCATAGCCTTAGGCAAGCTACACAGTCCTAGAGTGCCACCAGAAGAAGGGACTGGTAAACTACTTCTAACTACTATATACAGTGGTGCCTCGCTTAACGAGTGCACCGCATAACGACGAAATCGCATAGCGATCCAATTTTTGGATCGCTAATGCGATCGCTTAACTTTTTTTAAAATAGGGCTAAATTCGCTTCGCGAAGACCGGTAAGGGTTTCGCTTACCGATCTTCGCAAAACGAAGCCCGACGATCAGCTGTTCGGCGGCCAAAATGGCCGCCGGAAGCCCAGAAATGGCCCAAAATAGCCGCGCGCAGCGTTTTTGCGCCCTCGTTAAGCAAGGCGAGGGCGCGAAAATGGCTGCCGGCCATTAAGAAGCTTCGCTGAACTGTGAGTATTTGGCCCATTTGGAATGCATTAAACCATGTTTAATGCGTTCCAGTGGAAATCCCTGCCCCGTTCAACGATGCTTCAGCATTGCGAAGGTTAATCCGGAACGGATTAACCTCGCTATGCGAGGCACCACTGTACCTTGAAAACCTGGGCAAGGATCACAATAAGTCAGAAATGACCTGACAGTACAGTACAAAAATTTTCTTACTATATATTTCTTCAAGCTTTTCTTTTTTCCTTAGCAACACATGTCTACCACATGTCTGTTAGATCCTTGCCCTATCTGGCTTATAAAAGACAGAGAGGGACTGGCTAAGTGGGTCGTCGTCATTTAGTCGTGTCCGACTCTTTGTGACCCCATGGACCAGAGCACGCCAAGCCCTCCTATCTTCCACTGCCTCCCGGAGTTGTGTCAAATTCATGTTGGTTGCTTCAATGACACTGTCCAACCATCTCATCCTATGTCGTCCCCTTCTCCTCTTGCCTTCACACTTTAGGAGCGGTAAATACCTCCCTGAAGAAGGGTAGGATCCCAGCATGCTGAAAGGAGGCAATAGTAAAACCAGTGCTGAAAAAGCCCCTCCTTGAATCACATGGGAATTGAATAATAGCCTAATGTTTCATATATGAATGAGGTATGTAGTGGTTTAACAGCTCTAGGACATCCTGGTTGGAACGGATTATCTACATCCCTTTTAATCTCGCTTCAAGTGTGGATGGGTGACAGAGACTACTTTGGCCACTTTGGAGGCTGACTTATGCCATGAATTGGCCCCTCTGTGGCTTTTAATACCATGGTATCCTTCTGGCCCATCTCTGTTTTACATGGCTCTGACCCTTCCTGGAGGGGACGACTCAAGGTGGTTGTGGGGGACTTCTGCTTGTTGCCCTGGCTGTTGGCTTGTGACATCCCTGATCGGTTTTGTCCCCCATGCTATTTAACATCTTTGTGAAACTTTTGGGAGAGGCTGAAAAGCAGATCAGGGAATATGGATACAGCCTGTGCTGGATATGGTTATCCTCCCTAGGAAAACCTAGGTGCACAGCTTGGATGTGCTCCTGAATTCATCCCATCCTGGATACCTAGGCTTCAGCAATGGCCGGGAATCTATTTGCACAGTTAAAAAGAGGTATGACAGCCATGCCTGTTCCTAGAGATGTCTAATCTGGCCATGGTGACACGTGTTATTTTATTTAGTTATATAATAGTTTTAATCTTTATCCATCCATCCATCTGACAGCCAGGGCTCCTCTGGGCGGTTTACAGCAGATAAAACAACAAAGTAATAAAATAATATATACACAAAATAATAATACAATTTGGGCATAAATATACAATGCACTAAAAGAAGTACAATACAATAAATTACAGTTAAAAGCATAAAATATTAAAGACAAGAAGCATGTTATTATATTTATTTTATTTATTAATTATATTTATTTACTACCCACCTAGTGGCGAGCCCCTACATCCCAGTTAGACTGCTCTATGTGCGGCTGCCTTTGAAAAGTATTTGGAAACTTCAGTGGGTCCACAATGCTGCAGACAGATTGTTAAACTGGCCATGGTTACATGGATCACATAACCTCCTGTTATTTTAACTGTCTTTATTGTTGTTTATCTACTGGTTTAAATATATTTGTTTAAATCTTTTAAAAATATTATAATAATTTCTTGTTTTAGGTTCTAATAGTGTTTCTTTTAAGACCACCTTCGATATTTTTTATGTAATGCTCAATGTAAAGCAGCAACAATACTTTGTAAGAAGGCAGGTACGTAAATAATCTGTTAATAGATAGTCTTTAGCTGGAAAATTTAGAGCACACTAGTTATAACAATCCATGATTGGATAGCTCTGGTCTGTCCTTGCTTTACTTCAGACAGTTGTCAGGGGTTTCTGATTTGTCAAAAACAGCAAAGTAATATTTATTTTAATACCTCCCATCTAACTGGAGGCCACTCTGGATGGTTTATAGCATAATAAAAATAATAAAATGTCCTTACAAATACCAAAAGAAGTTCATTATAATCATTGAGAAGGTGTCAAAAATGAGAAAGTCAAGATGTTGTGGAATTCCTGGATCAAAACTGATAGACATCTTAAACATAACACATCAGATGTAGTAGTAATAGAGCTAGAAATGTCTAGATTGATTGTTGTTGTAGGTTTTTCGGGTTCTTGGCCGTGTTCTGAAGGTTGTTCTTCTTAACATTTCGCCAGTCTCTGTGGCCGGCATCTTCAGAAGACAGCAACCTGCCAGGGCCACGGCCCTCTACCGGGTCACGGGCCGGGGGGTTGGAGACCACTGCTCTATACCATTAGCCATATGAATGTCTAGATCATTGACATTGCAATTTCAGGTGATGCCAAATCAGTTGCATATCTCATAACACCATTAGAGCTACAAAAACCCTGCAATATTAGGAACAGCATACATATGACACCAATATTTAAAGATACTTATGTTTTTGGTTAAAACTTGTATTTGTAATAGCAGTCAATGTTTTTATAATTTTGATTGACTGTGGCAATTTTGAATAATAATAAAAATATCACAACAGCTATGGGAATATGATAGTCTCGGTGGCTGATAATTTCATCAGGATTTTATTGATGGTAATGAGCAAAATGCCTGTCTGAACAACCAGTTTTTTAAAAAAATGATGGGGCCAGATGGATATCCGAGAGGTAGCTGGTTCCAGAGTCAGGTGTGACTACTAAAAAGGCCCAATTCCTAGTTTTCTCTCTCATGGCCTCTCTCAGGGTCAGCACCCTGGGCCAGTTCTTTTTAGGAAGAAGAAGAACTTGGAGTTAATTCCTAGATGAATTTACCTCTCCCAATGACGTTCCCTTCCCCCGAAGAGATAGTACATGAATTAGCCTGATGGGGGAAGAAGTGTTGACTCTCCATTGACAGCACTGCTGCTGTGGTTAACAGCCCCCACTCTTTAAAATGTACAGCAATGTGCACACACACATGCACACATACCCTTCTTAGCTGAGGAAGAGCTTGAAATCCACATGCATGCTGCAGTTATTTCTAAGAAGCTAACCTGTCCTCTACACCAGTGGCCCCCAATCTTTTCCCAACCGCAGACTGGTTGAGCAGGCGGGTTGCATGCTTGTGCAGGGGGTGTGCTCATGGGGCATTCGCGTGCATGCGCAGGGGTGGTGTGTGTGCTCATGGGTAGGCAAGGCACACTTGTGGGTAGGCAGGGTGTGCTTGCGCGCATGCACAGGGGCACTCATGGGGTGGAGCACGCTCATGTGCAGGGGCATGGGAGCATGTGCAGGGTGGTGATGGTAGATCTGTCTCTGCAGCCCGGTTCTGCCAGCGCCACGGCCCTCTACTGGGTCGCGGACTGGGGGTTGGAGACCACCGCTCTACACCATTAGCCATATGAATTTAGGACATAAATACAGCACACAAATTTGGAACTATGTACCCACAATAACTTGATACACAGCCTTGAAGAAATTATCATCAAAACCTTGCGGTTTGTTTTCTGATCCATGCTTGAATGCCCATAGCCTTTTTAAATATATATATATACTGTATTTATAGCATGCCCATCTAGTCATTCAACTACTCTGTGCGGCGTACAACATACAAAATAAACAGTTAAAATAGCATCATTATCAAGATTCAAAAGTCATTCAAGATGGAAAAAAATAAAGAAGATCAATAGTGCCCGGAGGGAAGGCAACATTTTGACAATAAGTGGGAGTGATGTCAACACCAGCAGCACATTGCACTAATTACTTTGGGAGGGGCAGTTTTGGGGTTCATTCAACTTCTGCATAATAAGACAAATGACAAAGTGACTCGCACCCTGATTTGAAAAGAATCTCCAGACTAAGGTAAGTTCCAGGCTTTGGACATTTTCCCACTTGCCTCCAAAGCTGTGGAATTCTCTCCTCCAACACGTTCATATGGAACCAAATGTAGACAAGATTTGAAAATCTCTCTGTTCAACTTGGAGCCGTAGGTGTTGGGTGTAGGGAGAGATCAGTGGCTGATGTAATTTATTATAACTTTTAGCTGGTTTTTCAGCAGTTGTTCAATCCTTTATCATTGCTTATTCTCAGGAATTTTATGTTGATATACAGGTATATTACATGCACATACACATACAAAATATTAAGTTCTTAAAGGTTGTGTTTACATCTTTGTATATCATTAATTTTATTGGAATACACTCTAGTGTAGATTGCAATATAAATCATCATCATCATTTGTTTAATTAGCAGAAATCTGTTGCTGCTCGTGACATCATTCTCGAGGATGTGGGCCTATATATTTTATAATTGTGAGATGGCTTCTGTGCACATACTTTCTTTTGTTTATACAAAATAAGTGATTTCTGTTTTCATTCATTTCATTAGAAATAGTTCAGATCAAATCAAATCTGAACTATCTCTAAAGGCAAAAAAATTGAAACTGAAGCTTTTGTACTTTAGGCTCATCATTAGAAGGCAAGACAGAAAAGGAAAAGACAGTAATTTTGGGAAAGGTAGAAGGCAGCAAAAAAAGAGGAAGACCAAAAATGAGATGGGTTGACTTCCTAAGGCAATAGTTCCCAACCTTGGGTTCCCAGATTTCTTGGACTACAACTCCCAGAAATCTTGGTCGAGATAGCTACTGGTGAAAGCTTCTGGTATTTTTAGTCCAAGAACATCTGGGGACCCAAGATGAGGATAGTACAATTTGGAGATCACTCATTTATAGGGTTGCTATAAGTTGGAGGTGACTTGACATCACATAACAAGTGAGAACAAATAGTTTTCATGCTGCAGTCTTATGAGTGCCTACCGGGGAATCAACGATGCTAAACAGAGTAGATATTACATCTTATGTTTGTTAATGCCAGCCAGATAGCAAATGTTTTTTCTCTAGCAGGCAGTCTGAATTACTTGAATTATGAATTAAATCAATAAATAAAATTCTTCTATTAAGGAGCAAAAACAGATGTTATAAGCAAGTGTATATTAATCCTTGATAGGTAGGTAGATAGGGAGAGAGAGAGAGAAAGAAAGCATAATAACGTTGTTATGTGCTATTGACTGAAATCCAGGAATAAGTTGCAACTGGAGTATGTCCATTGAATCTGTAAATTCTATGGAAATTCTATGCATTCAGTGGGCCTACTCTTACTACTAGATTTTAGCCATTAAGCTGCTTCTGATTTATGAAATGACTTGAGACTTCAACTTATTTCTGACTTATGGCAATCCTGATAGAGTTTTTGAGACATTTGATGTGTTTTGAGAAGTGGTCTTCATGTCTTTTCATGACTGATCAGGAATTTGAACCCAGGTCTTTTGACTACTAGCCCAGCATACTATCCATTGCATCACACTAGCTCTCAAGATAATGTATTGTGTTACTATAATAATATACGTTAGAAATTGATACTATGTTAACATAAATCAATGTGCATATTAACTTCCCCCTTTCTGTCTAGATAAAATGTGTTATTTCATTGGCTTTAAGAGATCTGGAAATTTCACTTTTTTAGTTGTGTCTACAACAAGTTCTGTTTATGTTAAAATTTCTAAATTGTCTATAATTTTCTTGAGAGAATAATTTATTGCATGCTCTCAGAATCATGGGGCTGAACATGGACTTTTGAACTTTACAAAAAAAATCCATATAGATTTACTCACACAGTGGGTATGTTTGCACAAACCCTGGTTTGTTATGAATGAGCTGCAGGCTGGTATGTGCTGCTCAATTGCTCCTGCTTGTTGTAGGAGCAGCTAAACAAACAACAGCTTTGCTCCACAGATGCTTTATTGTGTTGTGCAAGTAGAGAGTTTTCCCACCTCCAGTTTGTTCCCTTGCATAGAGAAAAACATATCCAGGAGTTATTCTCTGCTTCCTTCTTTGAAGGGAAAAGAACCTTTGGTTTGTTGGGAAGAAACAAACCAGAATTACCAGGCGTCCAGATGCTGTGTGTTTAGTTGCTCCCACTAGAAACTTCGGCTTGTTATGAATATAGAAACAGTTGAGTGGTATGAAGAGATGAGCACGAATTAAAAAACAAATCACCAAATTGATAAAATTGCTAATTCATAGCTTTGTATGTGCCCAACGAATGAGTTTTTAGCAATTTTTGTTTCGTTTGGCTATAAAGTGCCCTCCCCAGGCACCTAGAAACACCAGAATTATAGGGAAGCGTCTTCTGATTCTCCTCTACAATCCCTTCAAATTTGATGAAGATTGAGTTTCCCCAAGCCAACTGCTAAAAGGCAGTTTCCGACGGGGGGGGATACACCCACTTTGTGGGTGTATAATTTGGATGTCTGAAACCCAGTCTTCTCCAAACCTGGAGAAATTGTAGAGGAGAGTCAGTAGAATCTTCCCTGTGATTGTACGTTTGTGATTCATTCACCTTGATGAATCACGCGTCAAAATGAATTGCAATTTTTCTGATTCGTGCTCATTTCTAGTGGCATGCATCAGTATGCCATTCCTTATGACAAGCCAGAGTTCCCATGGAATCATTGCTTGTTGTGTTGTATGAGTGAGTGAATGTTGTTTGGGTACTAATAAAGTAGAACACAGAATTGAAGGACTCTGCATCTCCAGATGTTTTGAGTAGCTTTATTTTTTCATAAAATGAAGTAGTAGTGTACAGAGAGGAGTTCTGATAATATTTATTCATCCAACATTTTAGGAAGCTGTTTTAACATGGTGAGATTACTTCTCTGTCTACTTCATGGGTAGGTATCATGCAGCTCATTTTGCAGCTCGCGAGTCCATCCAGAGCCCCTTAGTCTATTTTCATCTAGCAGACGTCCAGGAGCAGTGGTTTTCAGCTGAGAATTGGAGTTCTTCAGTTTCCTCAATAGAAATTGGATGTGCCCATCTTGACACTTCCAGATTGTTTTTCATATGTTTATTTTCAGCCATTTTCAGTCCCAGTACACATCAAAGTGGGGATGTGGTGGCACTGTGGGTTAAACCATAGAAGGCTCTGTGCTGCAAGGTCAGAAGACCAGCAGTCATAAGATCGAATCCACTTGACGGAGTGAGCTCCCATCACTTGTCCCAGCTCCTGCCAACCTAGCAGTTAGAAAGCATGTAAATGCGAGTAGATAAATAGGTACCACCTCGGTGGGAAGTTAACAGTGTTCCATGTCTAGTCACGCTGGCCACGTGACCATGGAAACTGTCTTCGGACAAACGCTGGCTCTACAGCTTGGAAATGGGGATGAGCACCGTGCCCTAGAGTTGGACACGACTCGCCTAAATGTCAAGGGGAATCTTTACCTTTTACACATCAAAGTGGAGTCTACAATGAGAATTTGGTCCCCACTAGTCCCGTGATCTATCACAATATAATCTACTTTCAGTTGGCATTTGTTTTCCAGGTGCTCAGATGGGGATCTTTCCCATCACTTGCTGTTTTCTCCTCTTAACTGGAGATGTCAGGGTGAACCTGGAACATTATACTTGCTTCTTCTCTACCTCCTAGCTACAGTCTAACCTATATTCTGTTATGCCTTCCAGTCATAGCAGGTTATGCAGAAGAGGAAAAATAGGGTTAATATTAGTAAAAGAATACCATGAATTAAGGTCTTTGAATAAGAAGAAAATAAAATCCAGTGGTGAGAAGCAATGTTACTGCAGCAAACTGTAATTCCTATATTTTAGCCAACACCATTCTTTTTAATGTTCCCCTGCTCTTAGCTTTCTACTTGCTTGTAAACTGGGTAAAAAGATCCTTAGAAGGTATATGTGCCTTTAATAATCTTAAATTACACACGTGTGGTGTAGTAACAACCTATGACTAACCTTTCTTCAGTTTCAGTAACAAAAAAATTGTTCAGCTTGTTTCATCCAAAGTTTCCCCTAAAGTCAAGTGCTAGTAAAAGTCTGTCTGACATGTCTTCTTAGCAGAACAGAGCCTTAGCCAGGAGTCATTCCTGACCTCATCTAAGGGAAAGATACATGTGATGAGAAACCTTATATGAATTCTTAATCTACCCATTGCTTCTGAATGTATTACATTCACTCTTGTGTTCATTTTGAATTATTTAAATAAACTCGGAGGATGATATTGAGTGATGTCTGCTTATTTGAGACATTTGCATTTTGTTGGCTGAAATCCTGTTGCACATCTCTGTATTGACTACCATGACATTGCCACTCTTTTTAGGAGCAGAACATAGTTCTAAGAAAGACAAGACACAGCTTGTCATTAATAATATAGTACTTTCTTGGAGGAAGCTGTATGGATATTGGTTTCCCAGATTGTGCCAACCAGTACAACATTTCTTTTACAGACCCCTCCGATAACCTGAGAGAAATCCTCCAAAATGTGGCCAAACTGCAAGGTGTTTCTAATATGAGAAAACTAGGCCACTTGAATAATTTTACCAAGGTAAGTATTATGCTAACTGCTTTTGGCCATAATAAATAATATATAGCCTGTAACTTAGAAGAATTTGCGTGTAGCATCTGGAAATATTTAAATAAAAAAACCACTGTTGTATAGTATAAGATTTGGTGATCTTCCTTTTGTACGTGTTTGTGGCAGCAATTATAATATTAAATAATCACTTGTGTCTTTTGGTTAAAATCTTTTACTATTTATAAATATCCATAAAACGTAACTTATAGTCCTTGGACTTTCAGTATCACAGAGGTATTTTATCGTAAATAATTACATAACTCTCTCATAGTTACACTGTTATATTGTAAGTTCTATTTGGTCCTATTACATATTTTAAAGTTACATCTTTATTTCTGCCTGAGGTACATGTTGTTGTATGAGATCCTATTACATATTTGGTTCTGTCCCTTTTTGGACCCTGTCAGCCCTACTGTCTTCATCTCATATTGTCTGGCTCCATATCATAGAAAAGTGAAGTTGGAAGGGGCCTACAAGGCCATCAAGTCCAACCCCCTTCTCAATGCAGGAATATAATCAAAGCATATCTGCCAGGTGATTATCCAATTTTTTCTGCTGCTACTGGGTCGCAGACTGGGGGTTGGGGACCCCTGTTCTAAGGTATTAGCTATTCCGCCCAATTTGGTATCATCTGCAAATTTGACAAACATTCCCTGCACTCCCTCATCCAAGTCATTAATAAAAATATTGAAGAGCACCAGGCCCAGGACTGAACTTTGGGGTACCCCAATTGTGACCTCCTCCCATTTAAAGAAGGACCCATTAATCATCACCCTCCGAGTATGATTCTGTAGTCAATTGAGTCTCCACCTGAAACTTGATCTACCCAGCCCACACCTAGTTAGCTTGCTAATCAGGAGATCATGGGGCACTCTGTCAAAAGCTTTGCTGAAGAGAAGATATACTATCAGGGAGGTGACCTGATCAAAAAATGAGATGAAATTAGTTTAGCAGGATTTGGCATTGAAAAATTTGTGTTGGTTTCTAGTTATTCCTGCATTATCATTTCATAGTTGTTAGCTGGTGACCAGTTTGTTGTTGTTGTTGTTTAGTCATTTAGTCGTGTCCGACTCTTCGTGACCCCCAGTGACCAGTTTAGACACTTTCTAATAGTAGACTACACATAAATATATGCGTATAGCGAAAATGAATTTTTGTTTTGCCAGAGGATATGGAATTCCAGTGGTGGGGGAGGATGTTAGAATAATTTGAAGATTATCATTTTAGATATACATTGGACTATTGTAAGGCCTTTAACAAAAGAACAGAAGAACTGAACCTCTCCTGCACATCCCCTGTCAGTATGTCAGAAATCTCAGGAATGTCGTTTTGGATAGAGATATGTTGCAGTATATCAGCTGAAAGAATTCCCATTCATACACAGAAGTACAGTATCATAGTACTTGAATAAAATGCACTTACTGTAATTTAGAGAACGACCTTCTGGTTTTAAATAATAATTATTGAATGCTATCTAGGAATAAGTAAATATTCCAACGGACTGTTTATGGAGGTTGAATAAACAAATTATTAAAAAGCTATCTCTTCAAAATTCAGTCATCAAGTTTCATTTTGAAATCAGTGTATTATTCTTTCAATACAAAATGCGTTGGTAGATAATTCAAAATAATGTTTTTGTATGAAGTGGCCCTGGTGTCTTGGTTCATCTTTTATGATAGACAAAGTTTGTTTACATTTTGAATTGTAATTATTTTATACAAGTTAGGCTTGCAAACAGAATGTTGGATTGTATGTGCATCTAAGAAGAGACATGCATTTATGCATTGTTCTGTTGTGTTAGAGCCAACATTTCTTAGAGGCCCCTGTTATGTCACCAGTTTAAATAAGATAATTCTCTCTTTGCCTCTGTATCCTGTTTTTCCTGGAAATATTATTATGCCAAAGAACAGAAATATTCCTTGATGAAATTTATACCAGAAATGGTAATGTATCACCTGTAAAACTTATTTTTCATAAGTTTCCAGGTATCTAGGTACACTTCTTCAGATGAAACACATACGTTTGTGCATGCACGAACAGGCACGCACAAACGAACACACACACTTGTGCACACACACAAAAATTAGAAACAAGTTAGTCTTACAGTTGTGATATTGCCATTTCTGATATGAATTGTTACAGCAAAATAGTGTGGCTGCCTACTACATTATGTATTCTTTGAAGGTGAACTCTCACAGAAAGTATTTTCCCAGCAAAGCTGTGTGCGTAGGAGATTGTAAGGAAAGTTTTATAACCTTTCTTTGCCTTTGCCTATACTGGCAAGAAGGCAGCACAAATTGATTTTGCTGTCACACTATTATATTCCACATGTGTCTGCAAACACACATTTGCTGCATACGTACATATTGATCTGAAGTGTGTGATGTTTGAAATGCACAACATTCAGTACCAAGAATATATATGCTTGGAACTTATATTTTGTTAGATATATTTTGCAATACGGGATGTGGTGGCGCTGTGGGCTAAACCGCAGAAGCCTGTGCTGCAGGGTCAGAAGACCAAGCAGATGTAAGATCGAATCCACGCGACGGAGTGAGCTCCCTTCGCTTGTCCCAGCTCCCACCAACCTTGTGGATCGAAAGCATGCACATGCAAGTAGATAAATAGGTACCACCTCGGTGGGAAGGTAACAGCGTTCCGTGTCTAAGTCGCACTGGCCATGTGACCACAGAAGATTGTCTTCGGACAAAACGCTGGCTCTATGGCTTGGAAACGGGGATGAGCACCGCCCCCTAGAGTCGAACACGACTGGACAAAAATTGTCAAGGGGAACCTTTACCTTTTATATTTTGCAAAAAGAAATATAATATGGGGAGAAAAACCTTTTGAAGTTTTGTGTAGTACCCTCAGTGTTCTGCATGATGCAGTTGACTTTTTAGCCCCCAAATGAAATCTTTGCTGAGGGAAACGGCTGAGGAAACTAGTGACATGACCTGCCAAACATACAAGTGTCACATTTGACATTTATTTATTTATTTATTTATTTATTTATTTATTTATTTATTTATTTATTTATTTATTTATTTATTTATTTATTTATTTATTTAAATTTATACCCCGCCTATCTGGCCCACCGGACCACTCTAGGCGGCTTCCAAATATAAAATCAAATAATAAAACATAGACAAATACATAATAATCAAACAAGAACAGCAGTAAAAATAAAAAGGAAAAGTAAGAAAAAATCAAGAGTTGGCTGGAGGGAAGGCCTGAATAAACAGCCATGTTTTTAATTGGGTTTTAAAGGTGCCCAGCGTGGGGGCCGCGCGAATCTCCGGAGGGAGATTGTTCCAGAGGCGAGGAGCCACCGCCGAGAAGGCCTGGTTTCGTGTCTTCTCCTTCCGGGCCTCTCTCGGCGTTAGGCTCCTCAGCCTCACCTCCTGACTCGCGCGGGTGATCCGGGTAGACCTTGTTGGGAGGAGGTGTTCCGCCAAATATCGAGGTCCTAAACCGTTTAGGGCCTTATAAGTAAGCATTAAAACTTTGAAGTTGACACGGAAACAGATGGGCAGCCAATGCAATGCGGCCAGCGTTGGAGAGATGTGTTGATATTTTCTCACTCCTGTAAGGAGCTTGGCCGCCGCATTCTGCACCACCTGAAGTTTCTGTGTCAGCCTCAAAGGCAGCCCCACGTAGAGCGCGTTACAGTGATCTAATCTTGAGATTACGAGCGCATGCACCAAGATAGTGAGCGCCTCCATGTCGAGATAGTGTCGCAGCTGGGCAATCCGCCAAAGATGGAAAAATGCGGTGCGGACTACCGACGCCACCTGAGTTTCCATGGTGAGCGTCGGGTCCAAATATATGCCGAGGCTGTGGACCCCACTCTTCGCGGCCAAGGTGGTCCCCCCAAATGTGAGAGAGCCACCCAAGCCACCTACCATGGGGGCACCCACCCTCAGAACTTCCGTCTTATCCGGATTCAGCCTCAGTCCGTTCTCCTGCATCCACTGCAGTACGGCCCCCAGGCAACGCTGAAGGGAAAGGACAGCATCACCTGCAGTGGGTGAAAAGGAGATGTAGAGCTGGGTGTCATCGGCATATTGATGACACAAAGCCCCACATCCCCTAATGACTCCACCCAGTGGCCTCATATAGATGTTAAACAGCATTGGGGAGATAATCGACCCCTGTGGAACCCCACAGTTGAGACTCCACGGGGCCGAGACGCTCTTCCCAAGCTGAACTCTCTGGGGACAGTCCCCCAAGAAGGAAAGGAGCCAGGCAAGTGCCGAGACACCAATTCCCAACTCAGAGAGCCTCCCCAGGAGGATACCGTGGTCGACGGTATCAAAGGCCGCCGAGATGTCGAGGAGGACCAGCAGGGAGATTTTGCCCCTGTTGGCCTCCCTCAACAGGTCATCGTACAGGGCGACCAATGCCGTCTCAGTACCGTGGCGCGGCCTGAAGCCCGACTGAAATGGATCCAGGGCATCTGTTTCGTCCAGGTGAGCCTGGAGCTGATCGGCCACCACCCTCTCGACCACTTTGCTCATGAAAGAAACATTGGCGACGGGCCTGTAATTGCCAATTTCGTCCGCTGCCAGACTAGATTTCTTTCTCATGGGCCTAATGAGTGTCTCCTTGAGGGCGGATGGAAATCTACCCTCAAGTAAAGACTCATTTATTATTACTGTGGCCCATTCTGTTGTTATCGGCCTGGCTGCTTTGATTAGCCAGGCCGGGCAAGGGTCCAAGGAGGACGTGGTGGCTCGGCAGCGGTCAAGCACCCTGGAGACAGAATCAGGCGTTACAGGCTGAAAAGAATCGAAAGTCACCGGGTAAGACGGAGCGCTGGACATCTCTGCTCGACTCACTGTTTTTAAAAAACGGAGAGAGCTCCTGGCGGATGGCCTCCACTTTAGATATTAAAAAGGCTGCAAACTGGTCAGGGGAAAAACTAGGGGGAGGCCTATCACCTGAATCAGTTCCAGATAGGTCGCGCACTATGCGGAATAATTCCACCTGCGGGTTGGACATGATTGCACCATATCAAATAACAAGCATAGTTGACTACTGATCACCTGAAACTTAGTATTTGTAGAATCGTTTTATTTCATGTTTCCAACATTGCCTAGGAAATGAGTGAATACCTTGAAAATATATTCTTACTAATTCTTAAAACAACTAAACAACGAATATTATTCTCACTAAATACATAAAATAGTCTAAGAAACAAATACTGTGAATATTCATGAAGCTGATAGCTTTCACATAGGTAAGTACAAAACAGCAATTGCATTTCTATAATTCATTAATTAACTATTTATGCTGCTGTTCTCCAAACAAAGTGACCCAAAGTGGCTTACAAATTGCTATTGCTAAAAAACAAACCAACTAAAAAGGCAACAAACTGTTGCATTAAAAAAATTAAATATATGAATAGTATTAAAACAATTAGTAAAAAGAGTTGCACTTAAAAATACATAAAATAATTTCACTGCCTGGTTAGTTGTTAAAAGCCTGTCTAAAAAAGATGGTTTTCATCTGTCTCTACAAGGAGAAGAGGGAGTTGGTCAACTTAGCTTCTTGATAGAGTGTATTCTGCTCTTGTCACATGTTGAATAGTCTCCAGGGCTAATCTGTTAAATCCGGTGAGCTGAGGGTCTGCACAATATTCTCCCTCTTCCCTCCAGGGCAAAATATTTCTTGAGTAGCCTTATTTTTATGATTACCAGGGCTTTGAACATAACCCTCCTGTGGAAGAGAAGCTGTTGTTTTTTCCTTTCTGCTTGGGGAGTCCTTTGGGAAAAAAAAACTATTGTCTGTGGGTGGCCCTATTTCACTGCTCTGCTGGTTGGCAGACCACCAAGAAATTCGGTTTGAGAAAGAATGATAGCCATTTTTTTTCTTTCCATTGCACTGATGTTAATCTCAGATCATTCTAATTTTAAGTTTAACAATATAAAGCCTGATGACTTGAATTGCTATGACTCAGCTCTGCCGTATTGTTTATCCTTACCTGAGAGTGATCATGTAAGTATTCAAAGTTGATCTATAAAAATGCCTACCTTATATTTTGGTTAAGAACACCTAGGATCTCTCAGCTAGTGTGACCAGCAGCTTCACTAGCTGAGGGGTTGCTAGCTGGGGATTTGGAAGCTGTAATCCACCCGAAAGGGGGGGGGGTGTTCCAAGAGGTGCACTAAAGTAATGTTTTTGTATTTCAAACAAGCCAGGTCTTCAGGGATCTGTTGCTTTGCTGCACTAGATCAGCAACTAAAACACTACTGACTGGTACAAGTAAATTCACCAGGTGCTACTCTCTTTCTGATGTTAAAAGCTTCAGATCCTTAATAGACTTAATATATATGTACCTTAATTTCATATCTTGACACCCTTTTTAAATTTCCTTTGCCTTTTGGCTCTTTCACCCATAATCAAATACAGCAGACTATTCAAGTTTTGGCGAATGCATTTCAGTTGAATATTAGTATGCTAACAATTATTGTATGCTAACAATTATCCAGCCTTATCTAATGATATTAGAGAGTTTAATGCTTACTTTTTACAACTTGATATGTATTTGCAGTGTTAAATGTATTGATGTTTGGTTTCTTCATGTATGCAACTTTTGTATTATGGAATTTGATAATTGCTGGTAGAATTCAGGGACAATTTGGAGAAGAGATGCATTGGAGTTTAAGGAGACTGACTCTGTTCAGATAAAACTAAAGCACGGTGTAGTATTACACAAACAAACCTCAATGAAGTTTGGGCTTGTGTCCTGCTGCTTCTGCTCCCTTTTCCTTCCAGTCTCCTAAGAAGCTTCCCCTTCTGTTTTAGATTACAGTGGTGCCTCGCATTACGACGTTAATTCGTTCCAGCGAAATTGCTGTAGAACGAAAACGTCGTAGCGCGATTTTTAAAAGCCCATAGAAATGCATTTAAACCAGATTAATGCATTCCTAGGGGCTTGAAACTCACCTTCCAGCGAAGAGCCTCCCTAGGGCGGCCATTTTCGCTGCCTTTGCAGCGAGGAATCTGTGCGAAAACATAGCGGGCGGCCATTTTGTTTACCCGGTGGCCATTTTGAAACCGCCGATCAGCTGTTAAAAAATCATCGCTTTGCGATGATTGGTTCCTGAAGCAGGGAACCGATCATCACAAAGTGAAATTCCCCCATAGGGAACATCATTTTGTTATCGCAAAAACATCAACGTCAAGCGATTTCATCATCAAATGGAGTGCCCGTCTTGCAGGGCACCACTGTAGTTGCAGGTTAGCTTGTTCTAAGCCTAAACTGTAGGTAGTCTTAATATGTACAGTGGTGCCTCGCTTAACAAGCGCACCGTATAACGACGAATCTGCATAGCGATCCCATTTTCGGGATTGCTAATGCGGAGGCATAGCGTCGGCCCCAATGGGCAAAACTCGCATAGCGAAGATCGGTAAGCGTTTCGCTTACCGATCTTCACTTTGCGACACCCGCAAATCAGCTGTTCGGCAGTTTCAAAATGGCTGCCGGATGCCAAAAATGGCCGCGCACAGCGTTTTCACACCCTCCCCTCGCTTACCGAGGGCGCGAAAATGGCTGCCGGACCCTGGAAACTTCGCTAAACGGTGGGTTATGTGCCCATTTGGGCTTCCCCGTTCCGTTTAGCGAAGTTTTCACATAGCGAAGGTTAATCCGGAACGGATTAACCTCGCTATGCGGGGCACCATTGTACTTGAAACAAGGAAACTTCATCAGATAGTATTTGGCATTGGCTTGTTCCCACTAGCCGTAATTAAGTTTAACCTTTGGACAAGCCTCACACTGTGATAAGTTTAAAATAAAAGTGGAAGCTTCTGTATGCCTGACTGTATTAGAGGAGAAGAAATTATTGTGTAATAGTGAGACTCATCTTGGCTCTTTTTTACAATGCCAAAGTATAGTTTAGTGTTGAATTCAAATCACTTCATTGGAGTTTTAGTTAATGAATTGAAATGTCAATGAATAATATCCGATGCAGTAAACATAAAATGTTTGGACAGAAGCTTTAACCCAGAAACTCCTCCTGAACTTTGTAGTGTGTTTTGTCCAAAGATACTATCTGTTATTTTAAAAAGCCCTGTGGCAGAGGGTGAATGGCGGTGCAGCAGGTGAAGATGCACTGGGAGGCGTAGTTGCAGATGGCTCTGGGTATAGAGTCGCTCTCAGCAGCAGAGTCCAGCAACCCACTGAGTGACTTTGCAGCTGTTTCTAGGATCATGCTGCTTACCTCCATGTTGAGGAAAGGGCCAGAAAAGGTGTTGTAAACATTGTCTGCATCACTGTACTCTGGCTAGTTAGCTCCAGTTGGCTAGGATCCCACATTTTGCAGTAGAAACTCACAAAATGAAAGAAGAAAGTCTTATCTCAATTACAGTTGGGCCATGGAGTGTTCCCTTTTAGATAACACCTGAAATAGCACACCTGAAAGAAGAACAGCACTGTTGACCAGAGAACATGGACGCTATTATGTTGACGACATTGCACATAGTGAAACATGCTTCTCAGAAGAAGGTCAGCTAAAAGAGTCCTATCGTTAAGCAGGAGCTGGCATTGTGACTGGGAACCAGGTTGTCAGCAAATTTAGCAGTTTTCCAAAGGGCATCAGCAACTGCTTGATGGCTCTTAGACTCCCACTCTCTTGAAAATATATGCTACATTTGTCAGTCCTTATGCTTCAACCATGATGAACAGTGGTGACATCAAAGAAAACATTCACAATGATCTTCCCTTCACCCTTGATAGTTTTCCTGAATAAATGCCTCTACTATGCAAAGTATATCAACTGAGAAAAAAATTGCTTTACAATAATTCTGCTTTCAACAAAATGTGTCAGGAATTGCAGTCAGCTGTTAAGAGATGCAGAACTCACGTCTCAGTAGGAAGATAAAGGAGATTCAGGACTTTGCCAGTCATGGAGAAACTAAGAAATTACTTGAAGCAGTCAAAACCATATACAGTGGTGCCTCGCTTAACGATTGCCTCGTTTAGCGATGAATTCGCATAACGATGTGTTTTTTAGAAAATAATATGCATCGCATAACGATGTTTCCTATCGCCGATTTTCGCTTAGCGAAGTTTGGGACCATGCTTCGCATAACAAATGCGATTTTAGGTCCCCTGCTTCACTTAACGATGTTTTTTTTAAATTAAAAAAAAGTGTCTTAGAAGGGTCAAAAACGGTTCTAAATGCTTGGATTCGTTAGAGGACCCCTTAAGTCATGTGCAAACCTGATTTGGCTTTGATCTGACTTTTCGTTAATTTTTTGTGAATTTTTTTTTTGGCCCATAGGAACCAATGGACCTGTCAAAATCTGACAGCTCCATGCTTTCCTATGGGGGAGAAAACAATTTACAAAAAATTAACAAAAGTTCAGATCAAAGCCAAATCAGGTTTGCACACAACTTAGGGGGTCCTCTAACGAACCCAAGAATTTAGAACAGTTGCTGAGTCTTCATTAATTTTTTGTGAATTTTTTCTTCCCCCATAGGAAATAATGGAGCTGTCAGATTTTGACAGCTGTCAAAAGTTGGGGGAAAAAAATTCAACATAAATTAATGAAAAGTCAGATCAAAGCCAAATTAACTTTTGCATCCGTTTTAGAGGGTGCAGAAGCTAATCCAAGCATTTAAAACCATTTTTGACCCTTTTATGACACACTTAATTTTGCAAAAATTGACTTCGCAAAGCCATTAAAATGTATTGAGTCAGCTTCAATACATTCCAATGGAGGATACATTGTTTCGCTTAGCGATGTTTCCTATGGGTTTTTTCGCTTAACAACGGCAATCCGTTCC
This sequence comes from Pogona vitticeps, assembly GCF_051106095.1. NCBI lineage: Eukaryota > Metazoa > Chordata > Lepidosauria > Squamata > Agamidae > Pogona > Pogona vitticeps. The sequence goes on from NC_135784.1 coordinate 292,116,134, forward strand.
AATTGGAACGGATTAACCGGTTTCCAATGCATTCCTATGGAAAATGGTGTTTCGCATAACGATGTTTCACATAGCGATGTTTTTTATGGAACCAATTAACATCGCTATGCGAGGCACCACTGTATGTCTCCCAACCTGTGGACACATCACCCTTCTTCAGTTCCAGTGGCTCTGTAGTCATCACAGAGAAATCACAGATTGCAGAGATGGGCTGAGTATTTTCAAAATGTGTTGGACAGACCATCTAAAATTACTAAGGAGGAAATTAGCAGGCTGCCACAAGTGCCGATCAACAGTTCCATGGGACTCCCTTCCTCCATCTCTGGAAGAAACACAAAAGGCCATTTATCAGCTCTCCAATGGAAAATCCCCAGAGACAGATGCAGTTCCAACCAAGATGTGTTTTAAAAAGGTGTTGGTAAATTTCTCCATCAGTTGATGCACCTATTTAAACAAACGTGGACACAGAGAAGGTCTAATTTGCACAGTGTGGGTTTTTTTTGTCCATGACTGTACTTTCAATGAAACTATACTTCTCAGTAGGCAAAGAAGACTTGATCTGTTCTCCGTCTATAACAATTTCAGCCTGAAAATCAGTATCAGTAAGACAGTTGTGAACTACCAGTCTTCTCCAGAGGTATCTTATGATGAACCAGTTCTGAAGATATATGAATACACTCTTACTGCAGTGTGTGTAAGTTCACAGATCTTGGCAGCACTGTCTCTCACTGCATTGTCATTAATGATGAACAGACTTCACAAATCTCTAAAGCCAGCTCTGTCTTCAGAAGACTTTGATCTTCTGTGTGGAATTGATGTGGAGTCAGTCTTTCGATTAAGCTGGAGGTGTACAAAGCTTTCTTGTTCTATCCTCTCTATATTATGGAGTGAAGACTTGAACTATCTATGTAAGAAACCTTAATCATTTTCATCTTACCTGTGTTTGGAGAATTCTGAAAATCAAATGACAGGATAAAGTCCCTGAAACTGAAGTCTTGGAGCAAAGACAGATGACTAATATTTTCACAGTCTTGAAACAATAATAACTTTCGTGAGCTGGCCATGTTGTCAGGATGTTGTATGACCATTTCCCATAACATTTTCTATAGGGAGAATATTGCAGGGCTTGACTGTATGGTGGATAAAAGAAATCATTAAAATATACATGGAAAACTACATTGAAAGAGATAATGTCTCTTGGGAATCTGTCCCTTGAAACCAAAATGTCTGGTGAAATGTTGTCAAACAAGGGGCTAAAGAGTTTGAAGTAAAGGAACAGAAAAGTGAGAAAGCAAGGATGTAACATCTCAACAGCCAAATAAGCCCAGGATCAGCTAACCTACCTCCACAGTTTCTATGTCTTCAGGGCTCATATTGAACTACAGTGGTGCCTCACACAACGATGTTAATTGGTTCGAAAAAAATCAACGTTGTGTGAAACATCGTTCTATGAAACACCATTTCCCATAGGAATGCATTGAAAACCGGTTAATCCGTTCCAATTGGAATGGATTGCCATCGCTGAGTGAAAATCCCCATAGGAAACATCGCTGTGTGAAACAATGTTTCCTCCATTGGAATGTATTGAAGCCGACTCAATACATTTCAATGGCTTTGCGAAGTCCTTTTTCGCTCCTGTAAAAGTGTCTTACAATGTTTGGAATTCGTTTTAAATGGTTGCAATGGTTAGCCCACCTCCTGAAACCTATGCAAACTGATTTTGGTGTTGTTCTGACACTTCGTTAATTTATGGTAATTTTTTGTTTTTCCCCCTCATTTCAGCTAGTTTTCATTAGATGCCAGGAATTCTGGGAGTTTTGTGGTGGGTTCAAACGGAGAATGACATCATGTGGAAGAAGTATACTCTAGAACTCAAAAGAAACAAGTCCATTAGATTATGGTGAACACCGCTGTAAATCAGCATCCTATTTCCCCTTATCACAACACTTTTAAAAGTTTGACAAGTTCCTTTTTAACAGCTTTCTTCTAAATTAATATTTAATTAGTGCAAGGTAACCTTTGGTATAAAAATACTTTTTTTCATATGTTTTACTTTTCTAAAATCTACCCTTTAAAATGTTTAGGACATTTAGTATGAAAACCCTTATACTAAATAGTGATCTACTTATCAGTTTATTTTAACAGCTGAATCATTTGATGCCTCTTTTAAAAATGCCATTTGCCAGTCTCTACAAACTTAGAACCCAAACAGACCATGAAACAGCAATGATACTCAATAAAATAATGCAATGTCACAGAAATAGATTAGACAAGAATATGATACGGTTGTCATGAAACCGAGACTAAGTACTGAGCCTTTGGAGACTGGGGAGGAATGTAAAATGAGCCTTATCATTTTTAAAATTCTATATCCTAGCTTTAAAATCTTGTAATGATTGTTTACTTCATTCAAAGACACTTCACAAATAAACTGATTTCTTTCAAAAAAATTCAACCATTTTGTTGAGCAGTATGTTTTCACTTTCAGCTTCTTTGTAATGCTGGGCATACTGAAGAAAAGTTAGGATTCTCATATGAAGACATCATCATATGGTAAGACATGCCATTTCATTTTTGAACATTATTTGAGCCAATTATGCATTTAAAAATTCTGTTTAAATTAATGTGGAAGTTATAGTAGTGAATTTCTGCAAATTAAGACGTCAGCATACATATTACCTGTCTCACATCAGCCTCATCATTTAATGTGCAATAGGAAGAGTGTGCACTGGCTTCTTAACTTGCGGTAATTCACCACTTGAGAGATATACCAATGTTGGTGTGAATGTGCAGTAGGATTCCATCTACTTAAAAGAGTATTTAGTTGTCATCACTTAACAGTTCCTGAGCATACAGATCTAAAAATTAGTGTCTTTACTCCAGAGAGAATGAAAGCATCCAAAAGGTAATAATGAAGAATGGATCAAGCTGACCACAGAGCCTCAGCTGGATCACCTAAATATGTCTCCTCTCCCACTAGTCTTAATGTGAGTGATAGTTGCAGTTAGACTTCCAGTTAGACATGAGTACTTCATAATCATATCTAGGGATGTGAAATATGAACCATGGCACCACAGATGCCACACTGGCCCAGTTCCCACCCCCAGAACTGGCCAGGCCACTCATTGGGCTCCTCATAGTGCTGGGATCCATCTTCAGCAGTGGCACACCAATCCTGGCAGGAGCCCAGCCAGCCCTTCCCCACCTCCCCATGCAGCTGACTGCCCATCTGCTGAGCAGGAAGACTCTCCATCCCACCTCTGGGCCGGCCAGGCTCTTGTTGAGATGCTGCAGTTTGTATTTTGTATTCCTAGATACAATTATGAAGTGCCCATGTCTACTTGAGTATTTTGGGATTTAATTCACTGGGAATCTGGTCTGATTTTTAAAAATATTGGTAGAAATACAGTATTGTAATAAGCTTGATGCTTTCTGATAATTTATGTGACTAATTTCTCTCTGTTGCTGCCATGTTAGGCCATCTATGATTATAGACTTTGGGCTGCTTTTGTAATATCTGAAACGGCCAAAAGCCTTGAAGGGAATTTGTGCCTGGTACACCTGCATAGAATAAAAGCATTTCCCTGTGAAGCGATGTTATAGTCCATGATTATTAATAGGTTTAAGATACAGTTAATTCCGATACAAAACTGCAAATTCATGATCTTTAAATCTATGAAATACCATGTGGCTTCTGTTTATCAAAAATCATTATGTTAGCCAATGAACATTCATTGAAAAGTTGCTAATTTGCCAACCTTATAAAGAACTACAGTAATAGCAAAAAGGCCTACGGCATGTAGGATAGTTTCTAGAAATAACAATGATAATAATAATGTGCCATCAAGTCAATTCTGACTTACGGCAACCCTTTTCAGTGTTTTCTAGGTAGACAGTAGTCAGAAGTGATTTACCATTCCCTTCTGGGATGTCCTTCCCAAAGCCACACAAGCTGACTCTTCTTTTGAGTGTCACAATGGGGAATTGATCTCTGAACATCTGGTTCTTCTTCATAGTCTCTGTGAATGCACACTAATGGGTTAATCTGTGCACGCGCAGAGCAGCCTTGGAACATTCTAGAGCTCAAGCACATGGTGCCGGGACGTCCCACACGCTACCCTTAATCCTGCCCCTGGCGCCAAGAGCCTCGGTTCTGTTTCTGCTGCCGCTGCTGCAGCTTTTCGGCTTCGGAGCTCCGGCTCTCACATTTTCAAAACAAACTTACTACTTTGACCTCCTGGTATTCTCAACTACGAACTGTTGACAATTCCTTCGGACTTGTGAGTTGGACAAAGTGTAAAACAGAGTTGTTTTCTTGTTCTTCCCGGCATTTTGCTTATGACCAATTCAGGCCCCGTCAAATGTGCCCAAACAAAATAACTTTGTCGGATGGCCATTCCCGTTGCTTATTTTGCTTGGGAGAAGCACACCAGCCGGCTCTTTGTGCCGCTTGCAAGAATTTCACAAAGCCGGCACTTAAGCTAAGCCTACAGCATCTTCCCTCCTTTCTTTGGGATAAGTCTCTTTGCCCCGTTTGGGACCCGGTTATGGATCAGCCACAAGCCTGCCCTTCTGAGCCTTCTGCAACTGCTGGTTGTTCACCTGAAATGGCTAAAAAGGCAACAAAGGTATCTTCCTTGAGCTCGAGGTCAACTGCACTGGCATCGGTACCGAAGCCATCTCTAGCCTCAGCACTGAAGAAAAAGAAGCCGTCGCAGAAGCCCTCCTGGTCCATGGCCGTGGCCATGCCATTGCCTCTGGCTCAGTCCTGGCATGACTTGGTATGCCTCAGCATACCATCAGGAGATGAGGAAATATCTCCCCCAAGGCCAGTGACCATGCCATCCCTGCAACTGTGCTTGTCCCTTGACTGTGCACAGTTGCACCAGCCAAGGTGCAGCAGTTAGCGCAGGCCAGCCCGTGTTCCCTACCGGGCTTGGCATCGGGTCGGCTGTCAATATCTCGGCCCGTTTCCATGTTGCTGGAGGTTCCTACGAAAAGGAAGCAAAAGACTCATCATTTGGAGCCCCCGGCCGAGCCCGAGGTCTGTCGATATTGGCAGCCTCGGATGTGGCTGAAAACCACCCACCCTCTCCATCAGAGGATTATTCTTCCTACTATCATTTAATCTGCAGGATTGTGAAGGTGATGGACCTGGGCCATAGATCAACCTGTGGCAGAGGAGGTGGATAAGATCTATGAGGATATTACTCAAGACCAGACCCCTTTTCTCTGCCTGACATTCATCTCTTTGCTCCTGAAGCTTGTCAAGGAGTCGTGGGACAAGCCTTCCACTTCCCACTAGGTACCCAGGAGAGTGGAAAACCTATACAACTCACGGGGACAGTACAGACTTTCTCTCTAAGCATCCCCTACCCAATTCCTTTGTGGTTGACAAAGGGTCAGGAACCATTTGCTGTCAATACCAAACAAGAAGGAAGGGAGGAAAGTGGACATTTTTGGCTGTCGTGTTTATTCCTTGCCTTCCTTCATCTTGATAGTGGCAGATTATTCAGCGGCAATAAGGGCATACCATTGCCACCTGTGGAACAAGGCTTTGCCAGCCTTGGAAGCTGCCCCGGAGGGACTCCAGGCCTCGGTCCTGGCATGTAATCTAGGGGCCATGGCATTGTTGTGGCAGGAGAGAATAGCTGCCAGACACATGATGGACACTGCCTTAAAGCAGATTAACAGGGCAGTGAACCTGCGTTGTCACACTTGGCTGCACTCAGCAGGTATTTCGGAGGATGCAAGGGCCAGGATTGAAGACATGCCCTTTGACGAGGTAGGTCTCTTTGACGACAAGACAGATGAGATCCTGGACATACTGCTAAAACTCAGGAAGACTGCCAAGTCCTATACCAACCAGCAGGGCTGTCCACAAAATACCTGGAGCTGCCCTTACTCTTACAGGCCATTTCCAGACCGTCAAATGCTGCAGGCCTCTGGATTCTCCTCAGTGCCCTTCTGGCAGCAGGCTGGCAGGTAGCGCCCTTGCCAACAGGCATGTCGCCCTGACCGTAAGCCGAGACAGGGTCTTTGATTTTTACAACCCACCAGCAACAATCAACACATCCATTCGTTTGGCCCCCTTCCTTCCCATCTGGCAAACCATCACCTCTGCTTCTTGGGTACTCGCAATCATAGCTAGAGGCTACACTATCAAATTCAATACTCCCCCTTTGCTGGGGTTGCTCAGGATTACACACACACCCTGAAAATCAAGTCATCTCCATGCTTCAAAAAGATGCAATTGTTCAGGTTCATAATTTGGACATCCCACTCAACTCCCCCCCCCCCCCCCCGTTATTTCACTATCCCAAAAAAGGATGGATGACTGCACCCCATCTTGGACTTCCATCCCTTGAATTCCTATATCACTTCCCAACGTTTTCATATGGTCTCCCTCAACGGCATTATCCAGATGTTGAGGCACAGAGATTGGTTCTCTGTCATAGACCTCAAGGACGCCTATTTTCACATTAGCATCCAGCCGGAACATCACCATTATTTGAGGTTCTCCATCAAGGGTGACTACAAATTCAAGGCCCTCCCCTTCAGGCTGTCAGCCACCCCTTGGGTGTTCACAAAGCCCTGGTGGTGGCGCATCTTCGGTTAAAGGGTGTCACAGTGTTCCCCTACCTGGACTAGGTGGTACCGTCTTGTGCCCCAGCTGAGTGAGATATAGCCTAAACTCTATCCCTTTTGTCTACCTTTGGCCTCCAGGGCAAAATCTACCCTACAACCCAATCAGTGGATATTTTACATTGGAGCAGTGCTTGACTCCTGCTGTGGCTGGACAGAATAACAAAAATTAAGCTGATGTTAGGTTCTTTCCTGCTGGGTGTTGGCCCTCCAAACCCAGCATCTGTTGGGCCTCATGGTATCTACCACAGCAGTGGTCCAGCAAACCCTTCACATCAATCACCTGGAATTGTTGGCAGTTTCCAAGGCCTTTTGGGCGTTTGAGCGGCGTCTCATAGACTGGGTAGTCCAGGTGGCTTTGGACAACATGACAATGGTCTATTATATCAAAAAGCAAGCTGGCACGCACTCCCGTCTCCTTCTCTACTTGGCTGTCCAGCTGTGGGAGTGGTGCTATGCCCACCACATCTATCCAGTGGCGGTGCACATGGCATCAGAACAGAATGACTGGCTCAGCAGGCTCCAGAGCTGCAGCCATAAGTGGACCTTGAACAATGAGGTCTTTTGTACGCTTTGTCACCAGTGGGGCACCCCACAAGTGGATATGTTTGCCTCGGCGACCAACAAGAAGTGTGGTCATTATTGCTCACGGGCGGGGATTGGTTTCCTCTCCCAGGGGGGACGCGCTCATGTCCAGTTTGTCCACTGGTCTCCTGTACATGTTCCCTCCCATCTAACTGATTCATAAATATGCCCTCTATTCTGTCTATTTTTATGTAAAATTGTTTTATATATATTTATTGTTCTATTTTATGCTGTTAGCCGCTTAGAGTGATCTTAACCGATCAGATAGGCGGGATATAAAATAAATAAATAAATAAATAAATAAATAAATAAAATAAGGCTATCATCAAAGTTCACCAGGACAGTGTGGACGCCATTGCCCTGCGGTGGCCTCGCCAGTCGTGGCTCTCTGCTCTGCATCAGAGGGCGGTACAGTATTTCCAGCTCCTGGCAATCCCTCATCTTCTGTCCCTACATCACAGCAGAACGCTTCACCTGGATTTGGAATGCTTCTCCCTCCACTTGATGGCATGGAGGCTACCCCCACTGTAGCCAGTGTCCTAGATCATGCACGGAGGTGTTCAATGATATGGACATACTCATACAAATGGAAAGTCTTTTGCACATTTGCATCCGCACACCACTTACCTGTGCAACCCAGCTCGCTTGATGCAAAGAGTTCCTTTTCCATCTCTTCTGGCGTGGGCTGTCTCACCCTCTTCAGAGACAGCAGCTCTGTTCCACCATCCCACTCTGAAACAGTTCCTGCGTGGCTTGAAGAACTTGACCCCGGCTTACAAGCAGCCTACTCCGCAATGGTCCCTTCAGCTTGTCCTCAACCACCTCATAGGGCCTCCATTTGAACCTCTGGCTACCTCATCGGAGCGGCTGCTTACTCTGAAGACTGCCTTCCTCCTTGCCATCATCTCGGTATGTCAGCCGGGAGAGCTGGCTGCTCTAAGAGTGGACCCTCCCTTTCTTCAGTTTCACCCAGTTAAAGTGACACTCTCTACGGGTGTTTCCTTCTTACCTAAGGTGGCCACTTACTTCCACTTGAGCCAGCCTATTGTTCTCCCCACTTTTTCCCCTGTACATACACTCCCTGTTCTATTACGTCTCTCACTCCATGTCCTTCTGCACTTCAAATAGGCTGTTTATCTCCTTCAAAGGTCAGTCTAGGGCAGTGGTGGCAAACCTTTTTGGGCTCACATGCCCAAACTGGAGGGGGGGAACAAACCAGCAGGCGGCGTGCTGCGGCAGCTACACTGGAAGTGGCAGCAGAAGTGGACATCCCGGCACAGAGGTGCCTCGAGACCCCACTCCAGATCCACTGCCAACGCCAGCTGCTCCAGATTCACCTGCTGAAGCGCCAGCACTGCAGCTGTAGCTGCCTTCTCAGGTTTGGTTGTGCGGGGGGGGGGGGAGTAGTGATCCAGCGACTTATGGCTTGCGTGCTGGCAGAAAGGGCTCTGCGTTCCAGCTGTGGCACGCGTGCCATAGGTTCGCCATCGCTGGTCTAGGGGAACTCCAGTCACATCTCAGACAATCTCTCGGTGGATTGTTTTGACCATTCGACTGGCATATGAGCTAGCCCATATGCCCCTGTCATGCACTGTGAAGGCCCATTCAACCAGGGCTGTGGCATCGTCCATGGCGTTCTTCAGAGGGGTTGACCTATTGTACATCTGTAGAGCAGCTATGTGGATTACAGCATTTACTTTGCATTCCACTATCGCCTGGATATCAGGGCCTAGGCAGAAGCCGCTATGGGTTGTGCTGTTCTAGCCTCTATGCTTTTGAGATGTCCCTTCTCCAGGTAAGTTAGCTTGCTAGTCACCTATTAGTGTGCATTCACAGAGACCACAAAGAAGAAAAAGAGGTTATTTACTTGTAACTCTAGTTCTTCAAGTGGTCATCTGTGAATTCACACTTCCCACCCTTCCTCCCTTATGTCCATCAGGTTTGCCTTTTCCATGTTGGGAAGTGGCAGGCTGTTCTGTGGAACTGAGGCACTGAGTGCCAGGGGTGGGATTAAGGGTGGCGTGTGGGAGGTCCCAGCACCATGTGTTTGAGCTCTAGAATGTTCCAAGACTATTCTGTGCATGCACAGATTAACCCATTAGTGTGACTTCACAGATGACCACTTGAAGAACCAAAGTAAATAACCTCTTGTTCCACAACCAAATAACCTCTTGTTCCACAACCAGATACCTAACAGTAGGTATGTAATAGTAGAGGTAAGCTAAAATGCTTGTCACTGAGAAGTACGGTCACTGGGGAATATCTTCCCTAACACTGAAAGTAAAGAACAATTAGTCTCTGTTTATAGAAGCAGGGGTCATCCAGCTGAGTCTTTGGGAAGTTTAAGCTCTTTTGCATTTTTGAGACTAAAGAAGCTTCAGAACAGAAAGTATTGGGCCACACACATTCCACTGCCTCCTAGTCAAATAATGACATTACAGAGGTAGATGTTAAGTATTGTTTCATGTTCTCAGAACTGCTGGTTGCATTTTACAAATTGGCATCCAGGTTGAATACAGCCAGCTTTAAAACACAAACCAAACTGCTTGTTGTTAAGCTGTTTTAAATACAGTAGTGTGTAACAGACTTATATAATTCTCTGAAAGGAGGGCAGAACAGTTGTGATAACAGGCAAGCAAACATGCTTTTGACAGTATTGTGAGCTTTTCTTTGTTTTTCTTTTCATTCTCTGATATTTTTGCACATTTATAATTTTATTTTGTGTTTATTAATTAATTTTTTAAAATACACAAAAACCTTATTGGTCAAAATACTGTTGATGTTTGTGTTGGTAACTGGGAGAATAACAACCTTGTGTATGATTAACTCTGGGTATTAGTGAGAGGGAACTTTCACATTATGCTTAGTTGCCTCTCTGAATGTACTTTGACTTGCCACTCTTTTCTTATTGTTTGCTTTGCCCCCAGTTGTTTCTCCCTCCCTCCCTCTCCTTCTCTGACAATAGCTGAGAGCACACATGTAAAATTCTGCTCTTGCTTCTGCCATGTAGCTGCAATGGCAAATTGAACTTTCCATGTGGTTGAAGGCTTGAATTTCTTTTTAAAAAAATCCTTGTATTCTTCTGATTGTAGCTGAAGATCAACTATAAGTTTTTTAAAAAATTCTTTTTCACTTAAGCCACTTGTAGAGTGATTCTTTTACATGCAAAGGGTTAGTTTTTCATTGTGAGAACAAAAAGACTAGTTGAAATTTGGGATTTTTTAGTTTTTCTTGTACTTTCTTGTACTTTTCTTCTCCTCTGCTTTAATTGTTTCTGTATTTATGCTTTTATGCTCTGTTAATTATAAAAGGGGATTACCACATTTCCAGAACTTAGGTTTGCATAATTTGCTGTGACTAATTGATGAGATAGTAGATAGTGGACATGATCATGTGCCCAATTTCAAGGGTGTCCTGACAGTTGGTTGCAGTGCTGCAAAACGTACACGAGCACTACATGATTCCAGTCATTGGTGCTGAAAGGTCAAACTGGCAGTGTATTAAACACAGTTCTGCCCATCACATAAAATTGGGAGTTGGGGAACAGGTTCAACAAAAGAAATACACTAGGTTTTAAAGTTATAATTATTGTCTTATCCACTTGTATTACAGTTTGCGGTTAGCTTTACTAAATGAAGCAAAAGAGGTGCGTGCAGCAGGGTTACGAGCCCTTCGATACCTTATCCGAGACTCCAGTATTTTGCAGAAGGTGTTGAAGCTGAAGGTGGATTATTTGATAGCCAGGTAAGTTTTCTTGATTGGAGTAGCGAACTAGCATGAATGTCACTCCTGAGGAGGGGCCAAACATCATTTTTGAGGCCCTGTGTAAACATGCTATATATTCCCCTTCTAGATTATTATCTCATCCCATATATAAAATGAAAAATGAAATAACAGTTTCTGTGTTCTGATTTTTTTCCCATTTCTGAAATAATGCCAGATTCCATTCTGACAATTTTGTAACATTACACAATGACAGGGAACTGTCAATCTGATATTTCTAGAAATACTGTCTTGGGACCCTATTGGTTTTGTTATGCCAGCGTAATAGCAGTGATGTAAATATATATACATGTATAGCGCACTCTGGTTAATTGCTGAAAGCTTGGTGAATATAGCATTCGGTGAGGTTATACAGCACCATAATGTCTGAATGGAAGATTCAGTATCACTGGGTTGAATTGTATTACGAATAAATAGAGGTTTTGAACTTTTTGCTTTACTCATTTGTAGAACCTGAATTTTTGCCTCTGTAAAACAATTATGATTTAGCTCCAGAGTTTCTCTGTCCCAGATATAGGTGGGACAGAGTAGGGGTGATTTTCATCTGTTCCTTTTGCTGTCTTTCCTATGTGTTCCAAAAAGTGTCACCACCCAGTGAAGCAGATTTTTAGATGGCATGGAGTTAGAAGCCTTTTGTAGATGGAATGATCACTTCTGTCAGGAAATCATCTGGGAAATGCTTCCAACAACAATATTATTAAATCATACATAATTTATTATCTGAATACAGAGTTCAAGAGATGAAATAAGGTATAATCTACTTTTTTTAAAAAAATAGGTGCATCGACATACAGCAGAGTAATGAAGTAGAAAGGACACAAGCACTTCGATTAGTCAGAAAGGTATGTAAAAGCAAAACTTCATAGTGCAGGTTTGTATTGAAATATATGTTACTGTAAAAGGAGTGATTGGCATCTTAGAACTGCAGAGCTGGATGGGACCGTATGGATCATAAAGTCCAGCCTCTTTTAGGGAGGTACAGTGGGGAATTGAACTCCAAACCTCTTGTTCTGCAGCCAGATACCTAAACAAACCACTGAGCTGTCCAGTAGTCATACTCCACTCATTTTTGCTTTAATACTCAAAATGGCCCTCAGTGGTGAAGTCCAGTTAAAATGTTGAAAACAGATTCATAAATATGGAAGCAGAGTTTAGGAATACTTCAACAATTGGATCTTATGGCCAGTTTAAATGTGTAAAATACCGTATTTTTCGCTCCATAAGACGCACTTTTTCTCTCCAAAAAGGTGGGAGGGAAAGTACATGCGTCTTATGGAGTGAATGCAAATAACCCAGGGTTCAGCCACCACCACCCAAAAGCCTCCCATTGCCATGCCAAGAGACCTCTGAACTGGTAGCAGAGACTGCTTGCTATCCAGGCCTCAGCATTCTGCACTGCTGGCTTTCCAAGATCTGCTCCCTGCAGCTCAACTGGAAAACCAGCAAGGCAAACAGGCCTGTGCTAGCAAGCAGTGCAAACAGCCAAAGACCAAAGGGTTTTTTCTATAAAAACCAAGGGAAACCAGAAACACAGTCCCCCACATAGGCAGTTGATTTTCCCACATTTGGGGAAATCACAGGGGTCAGCTCATCTGAAGTGCAATAGATGAGCCTTACCCTGGGAAAACCATTCTTACAAGGATGGTATCTTCCTTGCCAGGTCTGAGTTTGAATGGCCCCTAAGCCTCCTGGCCCTTTGTGTGCCCTGCCCTCAAAAGGCATGGTGACCGCCTGGCTGCACCTCCTGATCAGAACAGGGTTGCACAGCCCCAGTGCTGAAAGAGGCCAGGAGAGCTCCTCAGTGTTTTGGGGTGCCCCACAGGACCCCCATCAGGGGCTAGATGTTCCTCCCACAATCCTCCAGTGCACATATATTAGCATACCTAATATGTGGGGAAGGCGGGGAAAGCAGGGGAAATCGAAACTTGTCTGCTTCCTTGCTAGTCCAAGCAGTTAGAGAGCTGCTTGTTTTTCTTTAAAAGCTTCTTGTTTTGAGTTAAACCCTGTTTGGATTAAAAGATGCTCCCTTTGAGTTGAAACTTGCTTGCCTGGGAAGCGGCTGATCAGCTGTTAGGTGGGGAAAGGGCAGGAAGGGAGAAGAGCACAAAATGGCTGCCGTCTGCAGGCTGCCTGCTGGCATTTAGCTGTTTGGGGCTCTTTTTTGGCTGTTCTGGGGTCTACCAAGGCACTGTGAAGAGCCAGGCTCAGTCTACAGTACCTGGTAAGTGAATTTCTTTTAGGTTTTTTAAAGTTTCTGACCTTTTTCAATGTATTTCTATGGGAAATTTGGATTCAACTGGCAAACTTTTCAAATAGTTCTGGGCATCTAATAGAGAATGTATTTCCAAAGGGTGTTGCAGCAAGGAAACTAACTGTGCCTCATGACTTCTAACTGGATTACAGTACCTGCTTCCTGATTTCAGTTACTATAGTTTGTATTCAGTTTTTTTGGCTGGTCAAGAACATTGTTCCTGGCTTTGTGTGTTGTGCCTTGCATGCTATAAACGTTCAATTATGTCAGAAAATGGAGATTTGGTCTTATGCTGAGCATGTGCTACTGTTGGTGAATGGAATCAAGTTAAGCTTTGTGTTGCTGTTCTTTTGCATAACCTAAAGTAAATAAGGAAAACCAGCTGTTAAATAGTTTAATTCCACTATTTATCCTCCACACAACTAAAAGGGACTTCTCAATGCAGTGCCCAATCAGACAAACCATTTCTAATTTAATATAGGATTGAGCTGTAGATGGGCAGAGTTGCACAACAATCTCATCTGTCATTTCTATAAGCATGGGGAGAAGGTGGATGAAAGGAAATGTAAAATATAGGTAGCGTGGTATAGGTCTTATCACTGGCTGATAATGGTCTATATGTACTTGAATTAAATGTATGGTACATGAGTACACAAATCTTTAAGTCTCTCCATTTGTTAATGACAGTGGTAATGGTTCTTAATGCCACTGTTGACTGCTATTTACTTTACATGGTTCAAATGTTATTCTGTTATAGTGTATTAAATATTTTATTACACTATTTGGTTCAGAATATATTTTCCCTGTTTAACCCCTCTAAAAATTATGTGCGTCTTAAGATCCGGAGCGTCTTATGGAGCAAAAAATACGGTAACTGCTTGTTCTATGTAGCTTTTTTCCTCCTCATCTCCACTGCTGCTCCTGATCCTTTCACATAGCTCAAGACATGAGAAGTGAAACCAACAGAAATGGGGTGGAAGCAACTAGTGCAATTGTGAAGCTCTGTAGAAGTTTTAGAAACATGCCATTTGTTGTATAAAGGAAGCAATTTAGGGTTGTTAGGACCAAGTTATTAAAGATATTAAAAACCTGGGACTTCAGAATTCAAGTGTCACTGCCAAAAAAGGGCAGATAGCTGGCTGCTAATTAGAGGGCCTTTTGGGATGGCATCCTGATTGTGGAATGCCCTCTCATAGAAATGTGCATAGCACCATGTTTCTAGTATTTTTGAAATATCTTTTATTCACTTGGGGCTTTTAGATAGCCAGTGGGCTTTCATTGTGTTTCATTATAAATGAAGGCTTTTTAAACAGTGTTTAATGTTCTTTGATTTTTTTTTAAAAAAAAGAAAAATTTCTTTGTATTTTAATGGCCAAAATCTTATTGCTTAAAGTAGTAAATTGCACTAGAGTAGGCTCATTGAATCAATTGCGATTTGGTAACTTAATTCCTCTGTACATTATCTTGATTCAAATAGATCTACTCTTACTGTGACTTACTGTGTTGAAGCAAGTTGTAGTTAGATTCATTTGAGTCAATGGGACACATGGACGAGTTGATTCACTAAATTCCTGTTGAGTCAATGAGCCTACTATAGTGTGATTTACTACAATAAGTAACAGGATTTTGGCCAATACATTTTATCTTTTGTGTTGTTTGCCATACAGGGAACATTGATTGGTGGGTGAGCAAGTAAATCTAGTGAGAGAAGTAGTTGTATAAATTCAGTAGAAGTAAATACAACATGAAAGTAAACTTTACAAGGTTAAGCAAACTGAAAGTGTATGATTTTTCCGCTTAAAGTTAATACAGGGAAATATGCTTTGTATTAATATGTCCTTCATTTGGGATTCAGTTCTAATGGTTTTTTACTAATCTTCAGAGTAGGACTGAAATGTAGTTTTAAAGGCATTTATTATTAAGCAGGCACAGTGGTTTAGATATGTTGCCATGCAGCCAGAAGTTGGGTGATTTCCCACTGCCTCCTGGGAAAAAATTACCCTGCATAGCAAATGGGCAAGAAGTGCAGTCCCAGACCACCCCCAGAAGAAGAGAATGGTAAACCACTTCTGAGTACTCATTTCCTAGAAAACCCTGGAAATGATTGCCATACATCAATCAAAGGCAGTCCATTGTATGTGTGAAGAAAAAATAATAGAAGTGATTCAGGGTAGAATTTTGATATTGACTGTTTCTTTTACCATATTAAATTAAATATTCAAATCAACAGTATTCATTTTTGTGTTGATTGTTGTTGTTTTTATTTACTTTCAGATATTATGTGATATTGTTTTGATGTTGACTACTTAGCCTGGGAGTGTTTATGAAGGATAGAATATAAATATAATTAAATAATTAATAGGATACCTTCCGTTTTCTTAATCATGTAAAAACAGAAAATGTGCTAACAAAAAAAAAGGCTTCAATCATAAGGAAATGCTTGCCACAAGGAGTAACTTTCCTCTCATCTGTGATTACCATGAGCTGGTTCATGCTTCCAATTCAAAAATTCAGGACTGTAAAGGTTTGTTTTTTGTGAATGAGAGTAATACACCTACTCTGTCTCTATTGTTACAGTATAGAACTACACATATTAATTAAATGAAAGCCCTCCCGTTATTGTTAGTGGAGGAAGAATGAATACTATTGGCTTCTGAAGTTTAGTCTGAAGACGTTTCCTATTCTTAGGGTAGTATTTTATGCAGTTTTGCACAAAATTTCTTTTAAACCTTATACTGTGTGTGTGTGTGTGTGTGTGTGTGTGTGTGTGTGTGTGTGTGTGTGTGTGTGTGTGTGTGTGTGTGTGTGTGTGTGTGTGTATATCACTGTTGTGAGTATTATCTTGTATATACTTGTGATTGAAGGAGAACATTCTGACTTTTAATGTACTAGACAGAGAGATTTGAGTTGCTTCCAAACACACCTGTGTAAGGCCCTTTCTTAAACTAGAAAAAAGTAACTTTGAATGTAATACGGTTTTTAAAAAAAAAGAAAAAAGAAAAGAAAATGTGAGTATCAGATCTCCAATCCTCTCCACAAGGACACATGATAATTACATAATTATCCCAGAGAGCATGCAGGATAATAGAGTTCAATCTTTTCTTCCACTGAGGCAGTGCTGACACAACTGGTATTTTCAGAGATGCTGTTTTCATTGGAGAAAATTCTCCCTTTGATGCCTAATGTGTTTTCCCCAAAATAAGACAGGATCTTATATTAATTTTTGCTCCAAAAAACGCACTAGGGCTAATTTTCAGGGGATATTTTAATTTTTTTCTTGTGCAACATTTATTCAAATACAGTCATGTAATCTTCTGGTTGCTGCACAATGGTGGGAAGTGGGGTTTCACTGAATTGGGGCATATTTTTGGGGTAGGGCTTATTTATTTGATTGATTGATTGATTGATTGATTGATTGATTGATTGATTGATTGATTGATTTTTACCCCGCCCCTCTAGACAGCGTCTACTCAGGG
Source organism: Pogona vitticeps (assembly GCF_051106095.1). NCBI lineage: Eukaryota > Metazoa > Chordata > Lepidosauria > Squamata > Agamidae > Pogona > Pogona vitticeps. The sequence goes on from NC_135784.1 coordinate 292,132,874, forward strand.
CGGCTATATTACGAACATCCCGAAAAAGCATACTAGGGCTTATTTTCAGGTTAGGTCTTATTTTCTGGGAAACAGAGTATGTAACAGCCCCCTTTAAAAATGCACTTTAGATGCATAGATACATTTGACATGTCTTGTTTGGCATTGGGTATTTATTTATTGATTGATTGATTTGATTTGATTTGATTTGATTTGATTTGTATCCCGCCCATCTGGTCAAATAGACCACTCTGAGCGGCTTGTGCAGAAAGGAAGAATTTCAATGAATTATTGTTATTTGCAGCAGTGGTGGTGCTGGCATATATAAAAAGCCAGTCAACTGCTTAATATTTGAGATTTCTTTGCTAGAACAAGTACAAAATGTAATATTTGTCGGGACCTTCTTTTAATTTAAAGAGATGAGCAAAAAATAATAGAAGCCTAGGCTACTTAGTCCCAAACTTTCTTTTGGATGTTGTGTAGGAGTGTTTGTAGTGTGTGATAGCTTATTCTGGTTTTTTTTTCCTCCAAAATGCTCTGGAATCACTACTCACATGGCTTTTGAAAAATGTGTTTTTGAGATCTGAAAATGTGATGACTAGAACTCATAGGTCTCACTCCCACAAATGCATACATGTTTCTCTCTGTACCCCAAGGATATAATATTTCAGTAGCATTGTTTGGACTGGAGGAACACTTTTGACTTAATGCTCTTGGAAGTCACTGCAAACTAACCAAGAACCCAGATACTAATCCGCCTCTGTCCGCTTCTGAGCCACAGCACCAGAAAAGAGCTAAATCATGTATGATTCCACTTTTGCATGGTGTTTAGGTTCTGTTTTGTACTTCAAAGTGTGTTCTGCAAAGCTCTTTCCCATACAGTAGTTCTAAGAGTATCCCTGATGCCTAAATGGCTCTTATTCATATGGTCTGGTTGGTGGAACTTGGGGTTATAGCCAGAAGCAAAGGAGATTATGTTCTGAATGTGAATGTTGTCTACTGCCCCCAGTGTTATCATGCAGTTTACTCATTGTAAGCAATTCCATAGAGTGTTCTGTTTCTGATGGACATACAGTTTGCAAATGCAAATTTACTGCATACCAGTTTCTCTGAAGAGATTGAAGACTTTTGTGAAGGTGATCTGCATGATCTATTACTTCTTTTTTTTCTTATGATATCTTCTCCCTTTTATGTGCTGCAACAAGAAAAAGAAGGTGCTGTCTAGCTGATTCTGACTTATGGTAACCCTTGCCAGGGCTTCCCAAGTACAAAGAAGTGGTTTTACCATTCACTTTTTTCTGGTAGTGCTCTAGGAATGTGCATAGTACATAAGCTGGCTCTTTCCCCAGAAAGCACAAAAGGAAATTAGACCCTTGGCCTCTAATGCAAACCTATATATCTGTTTTAGCAAATAAAATAGTTATGTGTACCTAGAATAGCACAGTGCTGAACCAAAATATTCAAGAGCTGGTAGTGGGGTGTGTGTGGGGGGGTGTTAAACAGATAATGAACCTTTAGTGCTTTTCCATAATTTTAATGTGGATAAAGAACATGCATTCCTCTTTTCTGGACAAACGTAACCACTCTTTTCAAAAAATTTTGTTTGCTTTTAGATGATCACTGTGAATGCTTCATTATTTCCTAGTTCTGTTACCAACTCCTTGATAGCTGTTGGAAATGACGGCCTTCAGGAGAGGGACAGGATGGTTCGAGCATGTATTGCTATTATCTGTGAACTGGGTAAGAATTTTTTTGAAACAAGTAATACACTTAAGCACTTAATGTTAGTTTGTCACAATTGAAGAATTCTTCAGGGATTTACTCAATAACCTAATGCTTAAGTATAATTGTATGACATGGATCCTTGTGAAAAATGAATAAGCATTCTCTTGAATGAAAGAGTAATACAGTGATGCCCCGCATAGTGATGTCGCTATCTGGATTCCTCGCTATACGGGGCAAAAAACCCATAGGAACGCATTAAAACACTAAGCGGGAATCCTCCATAGGGCCGCCATTTTCGCCGCCTCGGTAAGTGAGGAATCGGTGCCGGCAGCCATTTTGAAACCGCCGATCAGCTGTGCGAAAATGGGGCCTTTGGGAGGACCGCGGGGGAGGGTTCCCCCGCGGTCCTCCCAAAACCCCACGCCGGCATTTTCGCCCAGCTGACTGGCGGTTGCTTTGGAAGGAGCGTGGGGGAGGGCTCCCCCGCGCTCCTTCCCAAGCGCCCGCTGGCTTTTTCGGCCAGCTGACCGGCAGTCGCTTGGGAAGGAGCGCGGCGCTCCTTCCCAAGCGCTCAAGCCGGCTATGCAGATTCGTCGTTAAATGGGGCGCCCGTTAAGCGGGGCACCACTGTATAGGAAATCTGAAATACCAAATCAACACAAAAGCAGAATTATTTTCATTTATGAAACCTATTTGTGTTTTGTGTTTGTCCCTCTTCTGCTAATTCCAGAGAAAGCAGGTCCAATTTTGTTGTCTGATGACTGTGTTATGTATACTCCAGCAGCTGAGCAGATACACACTTGGTTTATAATAGACCTATGCCAATTCATTTTGTTGACCTATGTGAGAGTGTAAGGAATGCTGCCTGGAGCAGACAACAAGCTGATCTAGTTGAACATTGTGATCACTCAGTTACCTGTTGGAAGCCTACAAGAAGACATGAAGGCACTTAACACATGATGCAGTGTTCCCACTTCAAATAGTGCTCAGTGTGATGCCAAAGCAATGTAGGCCAGATAGAGCAACCATACTGACTATAGTCAAATGTCAATTCACAGCTTATATTAGGACCCACAGTTCTCAATAAAATCGCTTAACAACATGCATGTACAGCTTTAAGTAGTCAAATACACATTATGTGGAAGTAAACATTGCTGAACACAGTGGTCAAAATCGTGTTGGACAGGTTCTGCATGCTCAGTGAGAATAATATTGTTAGAAGCAGATCACTGCTGATTAAATTTTTTTTTCCAATTTCAGTGTGCGCACAACTTAATCTGACTGTGTTCAAGTGATGTGCAGCTCAAAACTAAAGAAAGAAGTTTTTAATCAGCAGCAATCTATTACTGTTACTGATATCATTCCTTTAGTAAAAAAAAAAAAGCTTCAGAAGAAAATTTTGTCTAGCAGATCTTACCTCTGGCTAAACACTCATAGGGTTCTGCTATTCCCTGAAGCAAACATGAAAAAAATTTAGTTTGGGATGTTATTAAATACTGATGGAGTATTTAGCCTTGCCAGTGTGCTAATTGATTAAATGACATTACTTGTCATTTGGCCATGTGGGACTTCTGTATATATGGTGAGCCACTGGATACCTTGTTGCTCAGGTAGCTAAACATCACACCTCTTATGCCACTGAAGTGCCTGTTATAATATTTATTTATTTATTTATTTAATTTATACCCCGCCTATCTGGCCCACCGGACCACTCTAGGCGGCTTCCAAATATAAAATCAAATAATAAAACATAGACAAATACATAATAATCAAACAAGAACAGCAGTAAAGATAAAAAGGAAAAGTAAGAAAAAATCAAGAGTTGGCTGGAGGGAAGGCCTGAATAAACAGCCATGTTTTTAATTGGGTTTTAAAGGTGCCCAGCGTGGGGGCCGCGCAAATCGCATTTTGGTCAATTGACTAACCATATACAATGAGTTTCTTACTTTATATATTTATAAGATTTGTTTCCACATGAAAAAGGAAGGGTTTTAAGTGAAACCATTAGTGTTTTTAAAAAACACATAAACAAAATCTAACATAATAAGTGCAAACTAGATTTCAGTTTTTCTGGAGCCTATGGTGTTAAATATTCATTAACTAGATCATTTAATTGAATTTTTTTTTCCTTTTTCAGCAATTCAGAATCCAGAAATAGTTGCTCTTCGGGGTGGGCTAAGTACCATTTTGAAAAATGTGATCGATTGTCAGTTAAGCCGTATAAATGAAGCCCTCATAACAACAGTCTTACATCTTCTCAATCATCCAAAGACTCGACAGTATGTGAGAGCAGATGTAGAATTAGAGGTAGGGGCTTCATTTTTGTCTCCACTCATATTCTACCTGTATTTATCAATGTTGAACCCAGAAGATACTTGTATGTATTTGGCTGCTCTGAGATATCATATATTACCTCGTTAATTACCTCGTATTATGTAATTAACATTTTATGACCAGTTGGTGAGTAAATATCTGAAATGCTTATTTTTATACAATGGTGCCTCACTTAACAATGATAATCTGTTCCAGGAAAATCGCTGTTAAGCGAAAACATCATAAAGCGAAATAAAAAACCCGCATTGAAATGCATTGAAACCCGTTCAATGCATTCCAGTGAGGTAAAAACTCACTGTCCAGCGAAGATCCTCCATACGGCAGCCATTTTCACTGCCTGTATAGCGAGGAATCTGTCCCTAAACACAGCGGGGAGCCATTTTAATTACCTGGCGGCCATTTTGAAACCGCCGATCAGCTGTTAGAAAAACGTTGTTTTGCGAAGAATCGGTTCCTGAAGCAGGGAACCAATCATCGCAAAGCGAAATTCCCCCATTTAGACCATTGTTTTGCAATTACGATCGCAAAAAGATAGTCATTAAGCAGATTTGTCGTAATGTGGGGCAATCGTAAAGCGAGGCACCACTGTATTTAGGTGCTCAATATGCACAGTAATACAAATATTAATGGGAAAAGAAATACTTACTCATATGAGTATTTTGAAACTAGTAGCCAAATATCCTCTTACATACTTATGCCAGCATAGATGAAATGATGTTGATTCTGGGTTGTGAGTGTCCCTTTGGGTACAACCCAAAATTGGAGTGCCTTAGTAAGCAACAATCTGTCAATGACATCAGCCCCCCTGTGCTGGCATAACAACATGACAAGATTTGTTGTGACTCAGTAACAAGTTCCATCTCATTCACCTTAAAATGTTACACCTATCTGCATATAGAAATATGAATCCTCTACTTATAAACATTTAGTTGTTTTAGTGCAGATGAAATCAGGGTGCAAAATGTTCATTTAAAAAAAAGAAAAAATACTTTAAATCGTAACACAAAAGTTAAAGTGAATATTCCAGTGATGAGAAAATGAATTATGTTGCCTATATGTTGCTTTTCTGTCAAAAGTACTCTAGTAACAAAAGTACAATAGAATAAGTAAGTTTAAAGTGGCAGCTAGCTACAGGTTTGCCAGTTCTCTAATTGCTCACAAGCAGACTGGCAAAATTTGCTCTAATCATTCTGTGATTATTCTTTTGTTCAACATGTGTTACAAAGACTATACAGCTAGGTGATTAGTTACATTTACGGAAAACATAGGATAGTATAATTGGCCAGGATCATTTTTTAGATCTGAGCACATTCTGCTATTGTCTGTATTTATGTTTTTGAGCTGCTTAAATTGATCTCACAATAAATCTTAGAATATCTGTTTTATACTAGTCCTCTTGTTATACAAACATGGCAGAGAGGCAAAATGCAGACATCTAGTAGGACTAGACAATATGTCAAAATCTTGCCATGTGTATAATAATTAAGATGGAATAATGATTCTAGAAATGACTCCAATCTTTTCTGTAGCGGATTTTAGCTCCATACACAGACTTTCACTACAGGCACAATCCAGACACTGCAGAAGGACAGCTCAAGTAAGTACAGTCACCATTGATCCCATCATAATAGCAGAGATTTAATGTATTTACTGTGTTCTGGACTTACAACATCATTGTCTAAACAGAGAGGACCGAGAAGCACGGCTCTCCGCTAGTAAAATGGGAATTGTGGCAGCATTTCGCTCATGGGCAGGTAAGACTTTTCTTGCAACATTGACACAAGTTAATAAATGGAATAGTGGCATTATCTGTGGAATTTAAAAGAGAGAGACATGGCCCAGTTGAATTTTTTTTTTTTTTTTAGTCCAATGGAAAAAGTGCAAATATTTTATAAAGAGACTAGTCCAAACTGAAACTTTATTTTTTTCCCCTGGCTCTTAGTATTATAAGAGCTTGTCCCTGCGTCTGCGGGAAAAGCTCTGAGATTGGTAGTGTGCAAGAGAAATCGTCACATAAACAAAATAAAAGATCTCCTCTACACATGCTCAGAATATGAATCAGAGTATACCTTCCCCAGTACCTTTTCTCTGTTTAGAAGAGGGGCTTCACCACAACTCTGCTATAAAACTTTGAATTTAGCTCAAAAAAAAAACTTCACAAAATCTGAATGTGCACTGGGACATAAAAATTATTCTGTGCCATAACAGACTTAACCTCTGATATTTCACGTACTAGGAGTATTCAAACAGGCCAGTCAGGCAATCTCTTAGGTATCCTGGTTTTGAGTTTAAGATTTGTGAAGTTTTGTCTAAGTTTCTGTCCCACTATGCTGGAGCCTTGCTCCATGTGCGTTGGGATGGGCAGGATTTCATTCAAAATGGGAAATAAACAAACCGGTTGCTGGCAGCCCATGCACAATCCCAACAGAGCTCTGGGAAAGTGTGTGCACACATGCACACAGCTCAGAACATTGACCCTTAAACCTAGTGCAGCAACTTGTGATAAACTGAAATTGGCAGGTGCTTGCCATTGAAAAAGGAAAAAGGGAGAAAAGAAGAGAAACCCATTGTAGTCCTCTATTAGTTTTGAAGCCTTCCTGAGGCACGTTTTCAAAGTCCAAGAAAATCTTTATAATAAATGACCAAGGAGCTGTAAAATATACTCTAAAAACAGGTTGGAAACAAGATTCTAGGCTGGGTGGTTCTTCATCTGTTCCCATCTCTAGTCAGGACTTTGCAGTTTCTATAGTGGAAATTATTTTGGTCTTACATTTTTTACTTCTGGACAGATAGTATCATTTGCATTGAGTTATTTCCTTGTATAGTTTATATAAAAACACATTTTTCTCATGGACATATACGTTTTATAAATTTTATGCTAGATACTTTGAGATAATGTGTATGCATTTAATTATCTATTGCTGAATTTCTCATTTCTATAATATGTGTGTAAAGGTAAAGGCAAAGTCTCAAAAGTATTAATATCTTGTCATTGGATTATATGCATAGATTCCATTTATCATATTGACATTATATAATTTATTTCATTTTATTTCAGGCATTATTAGTTTATGCAAGCCTGGGAACTCTGGGATCCAGTCTCTTATTGGGGTGCTTTGTATACCTAATATGGAAGTCCGGGTATGTGTCGGTTTTGTATGAGAAAAATAATGAGGTTTCTGTGCTTCTTCATGGGTAGTGCAGATACAGTATATGTATATGGTATTCTTCACATCTGTATTGTTTAACTCTCTCACTCTCTCTCTCTCTCTCTCTCTCTCTCTCTCTGTGTGTGTGTGTGTGTGTGTGTGTGTGTGTGTGTGTGTGTTGAGTGAGTGAGAAGACACAGTACCAAGCGTGGCCCAGATGTGATTCTTTTTTGGACTATATACTCAGTAGTATCCTAAGTGCACTAAATGATAAGTGATTATAAATCAGCTGTGGTTTTAATTTATGCAGGGGGGGGGAATTAAGAAATTTTAATACATTCACTTCTGGTCTGGGCATTATGCCTACATACAGAATCCTGTTGCTAACATTCTGTGGAGCCTCGTTTCCAGTCTTCCCGTTAGCGTGCATATGCTGACTACACTTGGTGCTCCTTCTCAGTCTGGTGCAGGTCATTTGAAGTTGGAGCTCATATAACTCGCAGATTTATATGTCTGCGATGGTCTGTTGGGTTTAGTATGTGCATTAGCCAAAAGAGAAGTGTGTGTATTGAGCACAGTGTTAATTCTTCCTGCATGGGCATGGCACCTGACTTGCATAATACATTCATGTTTTTATTTCTTTCAGGAAACCTTAAGCAGATTTTAAGTTCTACTGTTTATTAACACTTCCATGCACATTATGATTGCCATAAACATATTTTAGAAAACAAAAAAGAGTCTTGCAACATCAAAAACCTAAAAAAATGTTATTTGGCATCCACTGTCATAGACTGCAGGCAACTTCATCAGATATGACAAGGCTCTTTGTTGTTATTACTTGTATAGTTACTCCTTTAATATTTTCAAAAAAGTACAGTATTTCTAGGGATTTGAGAATTCTAAAGGAAGGTAAGCAATTGTAAAAATGTACCCCATATCTGCATCTTCCTAAATGTTACGTATTTGACATAATAGTTTCAGTATAGATTTTAAAGTTTCTAAGTTTCTTTCTTTGTAATTCCATTCCTCTTATGTTTATAGCGAGGACTGCTTGAAGTACTTTATGACATATTTCGTCTTCCTCTTCCTATTGTGACTGAAGAATTTATAGAAGCTCTTCTCAGTGTAGGTTAGTATTGAACTTAGAGGTAGGTCTCTGCGGAATGTTCCTTTTTTGTAATTGGAATAACTATATTCACTTCAGTAGCCCTGCAGAATATGATGGGCCTTAAGCATGAACATCTAACAGGAAAGTTCTACCAATTGGAAGCTATTTCGTAAAGAATTTTAAAACTGTTCGTCGCCCTTGCCCCATTATTCTACGGCACTCATATGTAGTGCATAGAGAATTCTCTGAAGATGGCTACTCCTAAGCTCTGTTCGTTGCATCCACCTCCGTCCCCCTCTTCCTAATGCATTAAAAACATGTTTCAGTTTTGAAAACTGTTTTTCATCTTTTGACTTGCCGGATAGCTCAGTGAGTTAGATATCTGGCTGAGGAGCCAGAGGTTGGGATTTCAATTTCCCACTGTGCTTCCTGGGACCTCTCCTGTGGTCATGGGAAAGCTGCACAGTCTCAGGATGCTCCCAGAAGAAGGGAATAGTAAACCACCTCTGAGTACAGTATAGTCTACCTGGATGTAGTCTGCTGACATACAAGGTCACCATATGTCAGCATTGGCTTGATAGGACACAACTATTATTTCATTTTCTATTCATGCTAACCACGCTGTACTGATCTTAAACTTTTAAGAATATTTGTACTTTCAAAAATGATTTATTTTTATCTCTATAGCTGTTTCATACAAGGGTTATGACACTTTTGAGAAATATTAACATTAAAAACTTTGAAATTTTAATCTGAAAAGGTTTCTAGATTTTTTTAACCATTTTTCTCTTCCTGTAAATTTTCCTTCCTCCTCAGACTGTTCTTTCTATGACGAAATTCTTTATAATGATCTTGAATAAGTAATACAGTTCATAAAATCCATATGCCCGCCAGGCTGTTTCTTTCCAGTTCATTACCAAAATTCCTCTGGCTTCTTCCTTCCTTCTGTCCTTCCTTCTCTATTCTAAATGTTCTTGATTGCCATTTATCAGAAATGCAGGTGTGTATTCCAGATTTTCTCCCCGAAATTATATTATAGCTAAGCAGGATTCAAACATAATCTGCTTTCCTTTTAGCATATTTTTCTGCATAGTCTCAGTAACCACTGCTTGTTCTTCAGTTTGTTTAGTAGCGTGTATACGGTGCAACAATGGGCAGAATTGTGTTGTGCAAGGTTACATAGTACAAACCATATAATATGATCATCCGGTGCCAATAATATGTAATTTAAACTAATTAAAAGCATTCTATCCCATTCCCTTCAGGCTTTGAGGTTCTCTAGGCCTCCTTTTTGCCCTCAGGAAGCCAGTGGGAGCCTTAAGATTGGGGGGGGGGGCCTTTAATAGTAAAAACATTGCTGCTGGATCACCACCAACAGAATCAAGACCATGGATGCCCTTTTGGTTACTAAAGGCTCCCTGCTCCTGTTGCAAGGCTCCCAAAGGCTTTCCCAGGATAAAAGGGAAACCTAGGGAGCCTCAGAACCCGAAAGAGGAGGGATAGAAGATTTTAATTACTTTACATTAATATTACTAGCACCAGATGATGACATCATCCAGTGCTGTGTGACTTTCAGTGAACAATATTTTGGCCTATATTTTCCCATTTTGTTCTTGATTCCTAAATTGTATGTATTGTGCTTTGTATCTGAACAATCGCATTACTGATAGATGAAGTGACATTTAAAGGTATCATGGATGCATAAACTGCCAGCAGTTTCAAAAGGTTACTCAGCAGTAACAGGACTTCTGTTTGTATGGTAATCATAGAGATATTAAAACATGTATAAATCATCGGAATGTGACAAACCCAGCAGGATTGTATGTATAGTAGGACCATGGTATCTGTGAGGGATTGGTTGTAAGCTCCCCCTGCCCACAAATGCCGTAAACCGCAAATATATACAAAGTATGTTATATATATGGTTTGTATATATTTGCGGTTAAGGGTTTTTGGGGGAAGGGGGAGCTTACAGCCGATCCCTCACAGATACCATGGTCCTACTATACATACAATCCTGCTGGGTTTGTCACATTCCGATGATTTATACATGTTTTAATATCTCTATATCTGGTTCCCTCTAGTGGGCAGTTCTAGTAATATACCTTGCGAATGTGTATTTCTGAGGTTTTTAAAGTATTTTCAAGCAGCAAATAACTGATCCTGCCAATACAACTGTCCTACTGTACTTGTAACTCTTAGTGCAAGAAAGGATCAGACAGAAGACAGTGAATCATGAGTAATAAAAGCCATTCAAATGAAATATCCTCTTGTCATATTTCATTTGAACAGATTTCATTACTTATCACTCACTGTACAGATGTAGTTTCTTGCTCTTAGGAATTCAAACTTGGATTTTTTAAAAATTATTTTCTTTCTGTAGATCCTAGTCGGTTTCAAGACAGCTGGAGACTTTCTGATGGCTTTGTAGCCACAGAAGCTAAAGTTATATTACCTCACCGAGCCAGATCCAGGTATTGATTTATTTCCCAAAGACTAATGCCATCCCATCCTCATATTTATAATTTGAAAAAGAGAGCCTAATAGGTTGAAGCTGATTTTCTTGTTGCCCGTTATCCAGGCCTGACCTCATGGACAATTACTTGGCCTTGGTTCTCTCTGCTTTCATTAGAAACGGCCTCCTAGAAGTAAGTTCAGCTTTTGATATAAATTGTGAACAGTTAACCTTGCTTTATTGTAATAACAGCAGCATTACTACAATATAATTTTTCTTTTTAATTACTTCAGGGTCTAGTTGAGGTAATCACAAGTAGTGATGACCCTGTTTCTGTCAGAGCAACAATCTTACTTGGAGAACTTTTGCACATGGTAAGGAAGACTTCATTTCACTTTACTGATTCATTATTATTTACCTTTAAGGTTGTTTACCTTGAAGGTTTATCTCAGAATATAGGTAGAAAAAAATTATGGGAACATTTTTACCTTAGGGAGGACGAATTACCCTGGTATCCATAGTTCTTGCATTAGTGAACAGGCAACAGTTTAGAAAAGGCGATTTCAAGTCCTTTTTTGCTGTCACGATGCCAGACCTTGCTGTGCAACATGAGGGTTCCTCATTCTGGTTTGACTTGCTTCAGCTGTGGAAGTTCAGAGGTTCAGCTGAAAAACCTGTGCTTGTCTTCAGTACACTTATGATGATCTTTGAAAATCATGTCAAGGGTCTCATACAGGTGCAAGAGCTTCCTCTGCTAGAATAACAAGGTGGCAGCCACTTGCTCATCAGCATTTCTATTAGATCCCTACCATTAGCTGACCAACTATAAAATCTACACTATAAAATCCATGTTAAGTCTTTTAATTTAGATAGTTTAAGGAGTATTTTTTTTCCAGAGGACTGTCATTATAAAGACAGTTTTCAGATCTAATACTTTAAATAATATTTTATATTAGCTGAATTGTATGCTTGTGGATGTAGCTTCTGTTTCAAAATCTATGAAATGTCTCCTCCTTTTCAGGCAAATACCATCCTTCCACATTGCCATAGCCATCATCTACACTGCTTACCAACTTTAATGAATATGGCAGCGTCTTTTGACATTGTAAAGGAGAAGAGACTGTAAGCATAGGGTGTTTTTGTTTGTTTTGGTTTTTTTTGTAATATGCCTTAAGGAACTATTTAAGTATATCTACACAGTGTAACTGCGTCATGGTATCTCTTCCAAGTATTTTACTCATAGAAATGGATGATATAGCGAATATAGCCCATGTCCCAAGTGTACAGAGAAGAGAACAGCATAGTGTAAATATTTTTTAAAAACATCATGTTCAAAAGGCTCTCAGAATGAAATTGCAGAAACTAGTGGAAAAGATGGGGACATAGGAATGTAAAACTTACCTTTCATTTTTGAAAATCAGTGCTCTCCTACAGTATCTTCACACAGAATGAATGAACCTAGAATTTTCCTTCACGTATTGTTCATACCAAGTAATCTATTGCCAAATTCATACAAAGGGTTTCAAATGCCATTGTAGCTTAGAAGATGGGTTTAAAACGGTGGAATAGCAACACCATAGTAAATCTTCACATAACCTTAAGACTTGTCCCCAAATAGTGCTACTTTGTAGTGGGAGGTTGGACTATAAATATCCTTCCTTCCTTCCTATTGCTCAAAGCAGCCAGAATTTTTAAGACCTTATTGTAATTGGGCCTGTCTTCAACCTCACATCATTGTAAGGGTTCTTGCCTTCAAGGCAGTGGTGACAGTTTTGATGAATGTGTGGCTATGATTTCAGTGGTCATAATAGATACTAAGGGCTTTTTCCATGACAGTAGGGGTTTGATCAGACACACTGGTTCACTCCTGGTTTGCTCCTTTTTCCAGCAAGTGACATAACTGCTGGAGTGAATTGCCAGAGTGCATAATTTGACATTTTGCCACATTACACCTTGGCAGTCATGTTAAGATGTAATGTACTATTTACAAAGTACATCTGCTGTCACTATTTACAAAGTACATTGCTCAGTCAGTCAAAACAGGAATAGGGTAACTAATTGTGCAGTTGACTTAATGTGATACTTACTGATGGAGGTGGAATGCCTGACATAGTTACGCAAGCATAACGTTATGTTGCACCTCAGCAAATAAGATTACAGTTGTTGTGTACTTGCACACCATTTGGTTTTACGTATTTGGTGTGTTACCATCCATCTAATAAGTGATTGTGCTGACAACATTGGTTCAGGAAGATTTTTTGGTTTCTTTTCTTGCTATAAAAGGGAAAAACAGTAGCAATATTTTCAAGATCTCAGTTTTTTTCACATTGATTTTTGCTGGAACATTGGATGGAGTTATTGTTATTTAGATGTCAATACTTTTTTTGTCATTCTGTACGAAATAGTGGAGGTGTGAGGCTCATCTCCAGATATTGCCTGCCCCAGTATAAAGTCTAGCTTTGTTTGTTTGTTTGTTTGTTTAAAATATTTTTACCCCACCTTTCTCCTTGAAAGGACCCAAGATGGCTATATTCATATTTCTTAGCATACCATTTCTTGGGTTATACATATTCTAAGGCTACCAGACCCTCACAAAATGTAATATTATAGAAGACATTTCATCTGATAACATTTTAACTACATGATTTCTGCCCCGGTAGACGAGCTAGTGCAGCACTGAATTGCTTAAAACGCTTCCATGAAATGAAAAAACGAGGACCTAAACCTTATAGTCTTCACCTAGATCATATTGTTCAGAAAGCCATGTCAACACATCAGCGAAGGGATCAATATCGAGTGCAGAAAGATATCTTTATCTTGAAGGTAGGATTTTTCTCTACAATGTCTAGAATTGCTACTTGTCCTGCTTTTTGTAATTTAAACAATATTTGCGTCTACTGTTTAAGCTTGAATTTCCTAATTAATTTTTTTTGATTTCTCGGTTCAATTGAAACTGTTCTAGGTGAGGTAGGGAGTATCCATGACACATCTTGCAATTTTGTTTAAAGATGTTCATATGTAAACTGGATGTTTTCATAGTTGCCAGCTAGAGATGGGTGCCAATTCGGCGATTTATGCCAGTTCAGATGATGGCTGAACAGGTGTTCCACAATTCGACAAATGCCCACTCAGATGCAGAGCCCCTGTTTCACTGCTCTGCCTCCAGGCGTTGCCTCTGAGTGGGCGCCCCCCCCCCAGAGAGGGTGGGATGCCAAACTGCAGAACACTTGTTTAGCCATCGTCCAGATGGGCACAAACTGACGAACCGGCTATTTGTACCAATCTCTAGTGCCATTCAAAACCGAGCATGCATCTTTTAATAATTTGTAACAGTGTGGAGACAATACTGCAAGAAAAACCGTTCTCTTTTTCCTCTCTCTTCTGCCATCAAAGGACACGGAGGAAGCGTTGTTAACAAATTTGAGAGATAGTCAAGTTCTTAACCACAAAGAGAATCTTGAGTGGAACTGGAATCTGATAGGGACCATACTTAAGGTAATTTATGAAATGCCTAAGCAGCATTTGAGGATTTGAATTGAAATAAATAAGTATAGAAGTCTCATCTCATCTCTCTCTCTCTCTCTCTCTCCTGCTTTAGTGGCCAAATATCAGCCTAAAGGCCAACAAAGATGAACAGTTGCACAGGTATGTAGCTACTGTATGGAGAAAAATCAACCCAAGGAAACACTTCAATATTTCTTAGAGATAACTTGTTCCTACATTACAAAATGATAAAAAATATCTTCCAGTGGTTACACTGGGATCAGTGTAAAAACAATGAGCTACCTATATCTGTTCAGAAATGTTTTTCAAGGCAGTATTGTGTTGCAAAATGTGTTGAGTAATCACTTGTACCAACCTTTTCCCTAGTCATCTTGAAACTTGTTCCCTGAAAACATTTATACAAGTGATATTGGGTATCATTTTGTGGAATGTATGCAGTAAATGTATTTTTTTATTTCTGCTTTCCAAAGGATTTCTTAGCAAATGTGTTTTAGATTCAAAAGAAACACATAAGAATCATCTGGCATTTAGAAAAGATACAAACTGGAGGGAAAGAACAATAAAAACAGCTTCCAATGAAAAACAGCTCCCAAATGGTAGATCAACTGGTGTTTTGTAGTGACTATATTGGACAATGAAGCAAATGAACCTGTAATGTGAGTGGTTGGTTGGTTAGAGAGCATGAACTGACAGCTGGATTCTGAACATAGAATGCGAGCTATACAGTGGTGCCTCGCTTAATGAGCACACCGCAGAACTACGAAATCGCATACCGATGAGGTATTTGCGATCGCATACCGATGGCCCCTATGGGCAAAACTCGCATTGTGAAGATCGGTAAGCGTTTCGCTTACCGATCTTCACATTGCGATGTCGGGGGAACAGCTGATCGGCAGTTCCAAAATGGCCGCCGGAAGCCCCAAAATGGCCGCACACAGCGTTTTCGCGCCCTGCCCTCGCTTACCGAGGGCGTGAAAATGGCTGCCGGACCCTGGAAACATCGCTGAACGGTGAGTTTTTTGCCCATGGGCTTCCCCGTTCCATACAGCAATGTTTTCACATAGCGAGGGTTAATCTGAGGCACCACTGTAATGTCCTCCAAGCAGGAGATTTGTGAAGTGCTTCTCAGTGAAAATTCTGGACTAGAGCAATCTTTGGTCTGTAACCATGTAAGGTTTGACTGAGCGTGATTAGGATCCAGTGGTGCAGTTCTCCTGGATCCTGCTGCTGTTTCCAGAATCAGCCATTCTCCTCTCTTTCTGCAGTTCTTTGTGTACACTGAACCTCACTCTACCGAGCCTGGAATCTTTGAATGAGTTCTCATTTTCTTTGAAGGATACATCAAGAGGCCAGATCTTGCTGATGTTGAATACAGAAGTATACTATGTCTGTATACAACAACTTGGTCTGTGGCCACAATCAGTGTATAATTTGCCCTTATACTTTCTCGTGATGGAAAGTACTGCTTCCTGTTCTTTGTGACTCATACAACATGGTTCTTGACCTATGCAGAACCACTCTAGAGCTTTCTAGCTTTTGATGGAAACTCTGTCTCCACGCCTCTACTGTTAATGCCTAAACATTCCTCAGCAAACACTCTCAGTTTCTTTTGATCCACCATAAGAACAGTAACTTCAGAATGCTCTGTTTGCTTCACACTTTTGCTGTCCTTTGCTCAGTCATTTTTTCTTAATGTTGTAAAGAATCACACATAGTTGTTCCTCTTTGTCATGTTTCTTTTATTGAACCATTGAGGTTTGCTCCAAAGTTTATGAGTACATAGTACAGCTATATTCAGTACTGACTGCAGAGAAGAGATTGGTAAACTCAGACTGGCATTCAGTGGGTGGGATCTTGTTTACAGAGCTCTGCTGCATAAGGCTGATTATGTCATCAGCCACAGTGGTTTTTGGAATACAATTTCTGATCCCCCTACCCCCGGAATACAGGGACGTGGTGGCGCTGTGGGCTAAACCGCAGAAGCCTGTGCTACAGGGTCAGGAGACCAGCAGTCATAAGATCGAATCCACGCGATGGAGTGAGCTGTCCCAGCTCCTTGCCAACCTACCAGTTCGAAAGCATGCAAATACGAGTAGATAAATAGGTACCACCTTGGTGGGAAGGTAAAACAGCGTTCCGTAGTCACGCTGGCCACGTAACAACAGAAACTGTCTTTGGACAAGCGCTGGCTCTGTGGCTTGAAAACGGGATGAGCACTGCCCCCTAGACTTGGACACAACTGGACTAAAAATGTCAAGGGGAACTTTTACCTTTACCCCCGGAACAGAGGTTCCCACAGAATCCCTTTCACATTGGGGAAGCCATTGAGGGCCACAGGACAAAGGGGAAGTATTTAACTTCAGAAAATCACTGCTCCTGTGGTGATTACCTGTGATTGTGTTTTTCAGAAATTAAAAACTCTTGTTCCATGAACTCCCTCAGGCTTCCCTGTGATGAAAGGAATTCCTTGGGAGTCTCATTATCTTTGGCAGGGAGTGGACGAGTGGGAATTGGAAAAGTTTTATTGATAAAAAGCTGCTATATCTGATGGTATGATCATCCTTCCGTCTCATAGCTCTGCCAGGAGTATTTCAGCCCTAGTGTATTGGTTGTTAGGTTGAGATCCATCTGTCCCAATTTGCTCAATTTGCCATGGGTGTACCAAGCCTAGTGCTCATATTTCGTAAATCCCATCTCAAGCTGTTTCTCTGGGAACAGCTGTTGAAGGCTGCTGAGCAATCAGCTTTGAATAAACTTTTGTAATGTGTCATCAGCTATTTATATGATTCTTTTTCTCAAAGTTAATGAGAGGAAATTACCTTCATGGATTGCTGCCTTGTTGTGGCGAAGGGGCTTGAGTAACTCAGTGAAGCTATGGGCTATGCCATGCAGGGCCACCCAAGACAGACAGGTCATAGTGGAGAGTTCCGACTAAATGCAATCCACCTGGAGCTGGCCACTCAATGTCTTTGCCAAGAAAGTCCCATGACCAGAAACAAAAGGCTAAAAGATTTGACGCTGGAAGATGGGAGCCTCAGGTCGGAAAGCGTCCAACATTCTACTGAGGAAGAGCAGAGGACAAGTACAGGTAGCTCCAGAGCTAATGAAGTGGTTGGGCCAAAGCCGAAAGGACGCTGAGCCATGGACATACCTGGAAATGAAAGGAAAGTCCAATGCTGCAAAGAAAAATACTGCATAGGAACCTGGAATGTAAGATCTATGAACCTTGGTAAGCTGGATGTGGTCAAACAGGAGATGGCAAGTATAAACATTGACATCCTGGGCGTCAGTGAACTAAAACGGACAGGAATGGGCGAATTCAATTCAGATGAGTATCATATCTACTATTGTGGGCAAGAATCCCGTAGAAGGAATGGAGTAGCCCTCATAGTCAACAAAAGAGTGGGAAAAGCTGTAATGGGATATAATCTCAAAAATGATAGAATGATGTCAATACGAATCCAAGGCAGACCTTTCAACATCATAATAATCCAAGTTTATGCACCAACCACCAGTGCTGAGGAGACTGAAACTGACCAATTCTATGAAGACTTACAACACCTTCTAAAACTGACACCAAAGAAAGATGTTCTTCTCATTCTAGAGGATTGGAATGCTAAAGTAGGGAGTCAAGAGATAAAAGGAACAACAGGAAAGTTTGGCCTTGGAGTTCAGAAGGAAGCAGGGCAAAGGCTAATAGAGTTTTGTCAAGAGAACAAGCTGGTCATCACAAACACTCTTCCAAAAACCCAAGAGGCACATGGAAATCACCAGATGGGCAGTACCATAATCAGATTGACTATATTCTCTGCAGCCAAAGATGGAGAAGCTCTGTACAATCAGCAAAAGCAAGACCTGGAGCTGATTGTGGCTCTAATCATCAGCTTCTCATAGCAAAATTCAAGCTTAACTGAAGAGAGTAGGAAAAACCCCTGGGCTAGTCAGGTATAATCTAAACCAAATCCCTTATGAATACACAGTGGAAGTGAAGAGCAGATTTAAGGAACTAGATTTGGTGGACAGAGTGCCTGAAGAACTTTGGATAGAGGCTTGTAACATACAGGAGGCAGCAACAGAAACCATCCCAAAGAAAAGGAGATGCAAGAAAGCAAAGTGGCTGTCCAATGAGGCCTTACAAATACCAGAGAAGAGAAAGGAAGCAAAATGCAAGGGAGATAAGGAAAGTTACAGAAAATTGAATGCAGACTTCTAAACAATAGCAAGGAGAGACAAGAGGGCCTTCTTAAATGAACAGTGCAAAGATGTAGAGGAAAATAATAGAAAAGGAAAAACCTGAGATCTGTTCAGGAAAATTGGAGATATTAAAGCAACATTTTGCGCAAAGATGAACATGATAAAGGACAAAAATGGTAGGGACCTCACAGAAGCAGAAAACATCAAGAAGAGGTGGCAAGAATACACGGAGGAACTATAACTTTTTTATACAAGAAAGATTTGGATATCCTGGACAACCCAGATAGTGTGGTTGCTGACTTAGAGCCAGACATCCTGGAGAGTGAAGTCAAGTGGGCCTTAGAAAGCCTGGCTAACAACAAGGCCAGTGGACGTGATGGCATCCCAGTGGAACTATTTAAAATCTTAAAAGATGACGCTGTGAAAGTGCTACATTCAATATGCCAGCAAGTTTGGAAAACTCAACAGTGGCCAGAGAACTGGAAAAGATCAGTCTGCATCCCAATCCCAAAGAAGGGCAGTGCCAAAGAATGCTCTAACTACCGTACAATTGGACTCATTTCCCACGCTAGCAAGGTTAGGCTCCAAATCCTACAAGGGAGGCTTCAGCAGTAAACTCCCAGAAGTACAAGCTGGATTTCGAAGGGGCAGAGGAATTAGGGACCAAATTGCTAATATGCGCTGGATTATGGAGAAAGCCAGAGAGTTCCAGAAAAACATCTACTTCTGCTTCATTGGCCGGACTGGAGGAGTCCCAAGCCGGAATTAAGATTGCTGGAAGAAATATCAACAACTTCCGATTGTGCAGATGATACCACTCTGATGGCAGAAAGTGAGGAGGAATTAAGGAACCTTGTTATGAGGGTGAAAGAGGAGAGTGGAAAAAACTGTCTGAAGTTCGACATCAAAAAAACTAAGATCATGGCCACTGGTCCCATCACCTCCTGGCAAATACCGTATTTGCCGGAGTATAAGATGACTGGGCGTATAAGACGACCCCCCAACATTTTCACTCAGAATATAGAGTAGATGGCTCTGCTGTGGTGCCGGGGGCGGCTGCCCGGGACTCTGCCCGGGCCCACCCTGGAAGTTCATGGCCGGCAACAAGGCCCGAGGAGGAGGGGAAGCGGGCGGGCAGCGGCAGTGGAGGAGGAGGAGGGGAAGCGGCTTCCGGCGGGGGCGGGCGAGGGACAGCTGGCTCAGTGGCGAGGAGGGCAAGGAGAAGGGGAAGCGGGCGGGTGGAGGAGGAGGAGAAGTAGCGGCTGTCCGGCAGTGGGCCCTGGCCGTTCAGGCACGGCCGGCTCTGCTTCCCTCCCTCTGTCCAGACTGACCGCCTGCCCACCTGCCTTTCTCCCCGACTGGCGTGGCCCCACGTCACTCACTCAATGGTGCCGGCTCCTTCCTGGCCCAAATGAAGTGCACCCGGCGTATAAGATGAACCCCCCCCCCAATTTGGAAGCATGTTTTTTGGGCCAAAAGTCGTCTTATATGCCAGCAAATACGGTAGAAGGGGAAGATATGGAGGCAGTGACAGATTTCGCTTTCTTGGGCTCCATGATCACTGCAGATGGTGACAGCAGCCCCGAAATTAAAAGACACCTGCTTCTTGGGAGGAAAGCGATGACAAACCTCGATAGCATCTTTAAAAGCAGAGACACCACCTTGCCAACAAAAGTCCGAATAGTCAAAGCTATGGTTTTCTCTGTAGTGATGTACGGAAGTGAGAGCTGGACCATCAATTCTAAAGGAAATCAACCCTGAGTGCTCACTGGAAGGACAGATCCGGAAGCTGAGCCTCCAATACTTTGGCCATCTCATGAGAAGTGAAGACTCCCTGGAAAAGACGCTGATGTTGGGAAAGTGTGAAGGCAGGAGGAGAAGGGGACAAGAGAGGATGAGATGGTTGGACAATGTCATCAAAGCGACCAGCATGAATTTGACCCAACTCCAGGAGGCAGTGGAAGATAGGAGGGCCTGGCATGCTCTGGTCCATGGGGTCACGAAGAGTCAGACACGACTGAACAACAACAATGAGAGGAAATAAGTCATCTTCTTGCTGAGTGATAGGATAAGTAATCTTCCTCAGTTTACCAATTCATATCAAGCTGGAAGACTCCAACTTCAGAATTGTCAATTTTGACATCCTTAACATTGAGATGTGTGTTGATGTTAGCCATGTCTGCTCCTTTACTCATTGCAAAAGTGCCTTTGTTGTTGTTGTTTAGTCGTTAAGTGGTGTCCGACTCTTCATGACCCCATGGACCAAAGCATGCCAGGCCCTCCTATCTTCCACTGCCTCCCGGAGTTGGGTCAAATTCATGTTGGTAGCTTCGATGATTCTGGGGGGCATTAGAATCCTCCCCTCCTGTTCCACAGTTCCTAAACATTTCCCCAGGACAAAGGGAATCCCTAGGGAGGGGGGGAATAGGAAGGTTTTAATTTTCCTGAAACAGCTACTTGTAGTTACTTCATGGCAGTTGTAACTGATGCAGCAGAATTCCTGCCAGTGTATTCTGAGCTGCAAAGAGGGGGCTTTGTCCCTATATCCTCTGGATAGTTGGTGAGGATGGGAAGGGTGTCTGGTTTGGGGAGGGAGATGTTTGCTATAATCTGTGTTTTTCAGCATCCATGGGGGGGGGGCTTGGAACCAATCCCCTGTGGATACGGTGGTCCTACTGTATTTTTTAATCCTACAATTCATTGTGTCATCTTTCTATAAAGAAATGCTAAAACTAGTTATTACCCATCGTGTGCTCCAACATCTTCACAATACACATGCAATTATTCAGTGTTTTTTCACACACTCTTACAGCTGCTTTTGTAATTGCCTTATTCAGAACAAATAGCTATGTCCTTTCCTGTGAAATGATTGCAGATGGAAGCTCTTGTGGGTTCTAAATAATTTTTTGTTTAGTTGTCTCAGTGATTTAGAATCAAGCGTTCCAAATACTTCATTACTACCAATATGACCATCAACAGTTGTTCCATACTTCTGTAGTCTCCTTTTAAAAAAGAAGTTAACAGCCTTGGATCCTGCCTTTTCTTCTATGAACAGAATAGAGTTCATAGAAAGAGCTTTCTTGCCATCCCTCTGCAGCCTGCTATTTCCTCCCATCCGCAGTCTGTTCCTACAGGCCAGGGGTTTCTTAGGAATGATGTGAGATACAGATGGGTATGAACCACATCCAGCAGTTCATCCCAGTTCAGCACAGCACCCACACAAGGTGTTCTGCGGGCACCACACACTTCCCTCTTCCGTATCCTCTGCACACTTACTTATTCCTCAGGCAAAGCACACTCCCCTAACTCACCTCCATAGGATGATTGCCCACTCACCAATTGCAGTGTGCACTTCCCTCATCCTCCACCTACTCAGGCAGCTGCCCACTCAAAGGCAGCGCTGTACGCTTCCCTGCCCCTCCTCATCATCTGAGTGGGCTGCTGCCTGAGGAGGTGTAGGAGGAAAGCTGCAAATGGCATGTAGAGGAGATGGGAGAGGGGAGTGTGCAGTGCCCATGGAACACCTGTGCAGAGACCGCTCTGAACTGGGCCGAACTGCCAAACTGCAGTCCATGCCCATCTCTAGCATGAGGTATGAAGTGATGGCTATTGATGAAGGGGGCAGTTGCTGAAAATTGTATCCTCCAAAGGAACAATTAAATTATATGGCTTGGATGCGGAAAGACTATTGTTTGAAGCCATATATTGTCATGTATTACAGTAGTGATTCTCATGCTGCAGTAAGTGGGTATGTGCATTTGAATGAGTGGTTCTTAGCCAAACTTAGAATAATTTATCATGTCTGAAGTCAACAAGGTTAAGTTTAGCAAACACCTTGTGTTCACACTGGGAAACACAGACGAAAGAATAGTTTTATGTGAGTTTATTGGTTACATTCTGAAATTCAAGTGGATATGTGCATGTCTGTATTTTTGTGGTCTTACAACTAAAATAGTTTATTTCTTTTAACATTGTTCTTGTAGTCTTCTTATAGTCATTTCCATTTGCTTTAAAAAGTGTATATTATTTTCTGATAAGGCTGCATTTCTAGCTTTTCCTTAATGTTAGTTTTGATTAGTGTGGCCTGTTGGGGGAAGGAAACAGTATTTAAAATGTATTTTTTATTATTCATTAGGAAAGTATTCATTAGTATTTTTATTATTCATTAGGAAATTAATAGGAAAAATCTATAAATAAATATATTTATTATTCAGTAGGAAATTTTGCATTACTCAGAGTAACAATAAATGAACACATAAGCAAACAACAATATAGAATAAATACATATACAAGTGAAAACAACAAAAATAACTTAATGAAAATCCTCAACCTTACAAGTTATGTATCTGCTGAAATTAAAGTAAGAAATAATGACAAGGGAGTCAAACCAAACTCCCAAATCAAGATGTTCCAGAGACCAGGTGCACTTTCTAATTTTTACGTTTTAGGTTTAAGGGAATTATTAGGCTGCTATGGTAGGAGAATCCCATGTCAACGTGGCTCTAATACTTAGCATTTTGTGATGTACTTTAAATTTTGAAAAGCTACAACTGCATTGTTATCTTGTTAATGTGACACTGTAAACATACAGTATGTTTTTTCGGACACTAATAATAACTGTTCTGTTATCTCATTCTTCTGTTTCAATACTAGGTTTGTACGACGACTGATGTATTTTTATAAACCTAGCAGCAAATTGTATGCCAACCTGGATCTGGATTATGCAAAAGCCAAACAGCTCACTGTTGTGGGTTGCCAGTTTACTGAGTTTCTGCTTGAATCTGAAGAGGTAAGATTCATTTAATTTAGCTCTAACTAAGAAAAGGCAAATTCCTATACTCAGAATTACTTTGGAGGAGGTTCTTGAATATTTTTTAAAGCAATTTTTTTTTCATTAGACCTTGTTTGGCTGGTCTGAGGAAAGAAAGTACAGTAGGAATATTTAACTACAAAATGTAAAGTTCAAGCCAGAAAAGTTGCTGGCCTAAGAGTTAAGCTTATAAAATGTATTATTTGTCCAATGAATATAATAAATAGAAAATGTGAAATAAAATGCATTGGTAAAAGCCCTGAGAAAATGGTTGTTGTGGGTTTTTCGGGCTCTTTGGCTGTGTTCTGAAGGTTCTTCCTAACATTTCGTCAGTCTCTGTGGCTGGCATCTTCAGAGGACAGCACTCTGTGCTCTGGTGAAAGTGCTGTCCTCTGAAGATGCCAGCCACAGAGACTGGTGAAATGTTAGGAAGAACAACCTTCAGAACATGGCCAAAGAGCCCGAAAAACCCACAACACCCATTAGATCCCGGCTGTGAAAGCTTTCGCAAATACATTGCCGTGAAAAAATATTCTTCAATCCCTTCTGAGGCATTGGACTGCAAGCGCTATTATCCTCAATCATTTCACTCATGCTGGCTGGGAATGATGGAGATCAGAGCTGAAAAAGGATCACTTTGGGGGAAACTAATCCTACAGTATTAAAATATTTTAATAAAAATGAAAGGGACAACACCATTGAATTCTTCAGAGAATCGTTAACTGTCATCTTAACAATTCATTCTAGAGGATTACTCAGTAAATCAGATTAAATGGTTGTCCTCTTGCCCCAGTTTTTCCACTGGGAAAACTATACCCTGATTAGCCATTGAATTGCTAGTTACCAGCACCTAGTGAGTTAAAGAGCAGTAGGTTGGTTTCAGTTTTCCAGGACAGAGAATTCACTGCCTACTCCCAGTCTCTACACACCCACCACCATGGGTCAATACATGTTTGTGCAGTACATTGGCTAAGGAGGCTAATATGGCATAAAACTCCTATCCTTCAGAATACAGTGGTTGAAATCCTTTTGCTTAACATAGTAAATCACACTCGAATAGATCACTGACTTGGTGAATCAACTCCTGTGTAAATTCCACTGATTCAAATGGACCTACTCTAGTTGTGATTTACTTAAAGATTCAGTGGACCTACTGTAGTGTGACTTAACTGTTCTAAACCAGTGGTTCTTAACCTTGGGTTACTCAGGTGTTTTTGGACTGCAACTCCCAGAAGCCTTCACCACCAGCTATGCTGGCTGGGTTTTCTGGGAGTTGCAGTTCAAAAACACCTGAGCAACCCAAGGTTAAGAACCACTGTTCTAAACAGCAGGATTTCAACCCGTGAAGCACAGTGGTTCAGAATACAATGGATTGCTTTAACAGAAGGATAAAATTTGTTCACAGATAAATACAAAAAATGTTGGTAGTAATGCTTAAGATTTGCCCTCACCAGAATAATACACAAGTGGGTCCTCTGTCAGTGGAGTCTGGAATTAAAGCCCCTCTTTTCACTCCTGGCAAACAAATTAGCATGAATTTCAGAAAGCATGGTTAGTTAATTACAGATAGTGATTACTCCATGAAAAGGCTGGGTTTCATATTTATAGAGTCTTGCCTGCAAAAGTAATGCACAGGCTTGACTTGCTTCGAGGTATTGGGTGAGGTGATATGCAGGTCAATCAACATGCACTTTTGCCCCTCAGGAAGGAAGACAGGAAGGAAAGAAGGAAGGAAGGCAGGTGCAACAAAAGGTAGACTTAAAAATTATCTAAACTTTCTACGTTCTAAACCTTGTACTGTATCTTTAACACTCTGTGACACTCAAAGGGTGATGAATCAAAACTGCTCATTCTAACCCTCCCTTCCTTGCTTTTGTTTTGTTTGGGAAAACTCAGAACCTGATTAGAGAGGAAGGTATGAGAGAGTGTAAGTTTGCTTTTGTAGAAACTTGTTCTTGCACTGCTTCTTCATCTGCCACCGCCAACTTAGAGAAAACATGGGCAGCCTGAAGATTGTTTACTGTTATAATTTCCATAAAACCCACAGGAATTACTTTCAGTTTATGTCAAAATCATCTTAGGACAGTTTTGTGGCTGACTTTCCCTACAAAGTTGCGAGTTTCTTTAAGAAGCTCAGCTACCTTCCCCCCTTTTTTAAAAAATTCACATATTTTCCCAGAGTACTCACAATAAACGTTAATTTACTTTGTGGTATTCTGTTTGAAAGTTGTTTGCTTTGTACCAAAACACATGTAGATGTATACATTTTTCAGTGAAGAAAAAAATCATCCTTTGAAAGAAACTGACAAAAGTGTTTGTTCATTTTAAGCAGGATGGACATTGCTACCTGGAAGAATTAGTAAAAGATATTGTACAGTGGCTTAACTCTTCATCTGGAATGAAACCAGAACGCAGTCTCCAGAACAATGGGTTACTTAACACTCTTAGTCAGCACTACTTCTTGTTTTTTGGTACGCTCTCCTGTCATCCACATGGAGTGAAAATACTTGAAAAGTGTAATGTGTTTCAGTGGTGAGTATTCTTTTCAGTTATAAAATTAGTTGAATAGTTTGTTTCACAGACATTTTTTTCACTGTACTTTGCATTTACCAATTACTGAACTAAACTAGGTAGATAGACCAGATAGAACAATGCTGGATAACTCAGTGGTTTATGCATCTGATTGCAGAACCAGAGGTTGGGACTTCAGTTCTCCTCTGTGCCTCCTTGACAAAGACTAGGCTTGATGATCCATAAGATCCCTTCCAGCTCTGCAGTTCTAAGATGATGATGACGACATGTCCCAGTATCTTGTCAGTCAGCTGCAAGTACTGTAGCTGTTGGCAGGTTATGTAAATATCACGTAAACACCAGTTAAGATTTTGGTTGTTTTTGACTTTATGTGCCTTAGTTCCATAGTATATCCTGTTGAGCTAAATGCATTTTAGGATAATTTGAGTAGAAAAAGAAGCTATCCATGGCCCAAAGAGGTTGCAGTGTAAAAAGTAAAGAGGCATCCTGTAGAGGGAGAAAAGTGATTCATATACAGTGGTGCCTCGCTTACCGATCACTCTGTTTAATGATGAAATTGCTTAACGATGGGGTTTTGGCCATTGCCAGAGCGATCGGTTAGCGATGGCCCCTATGGGGACAAATTGCTTTGCGATCATGGCAAAGCGACCCTTGCACGTCCAGGAGGAGGTGGGAGGATCCACCCGGAGGAGAGCAGAGCAGCGGCAGGCTAAGGGGGGGCCTCTCATCCCGGCCAAGGGATCCCGTGGAAGCCCACCCTCCACTGGGAGTCCCCACCACCACCACCGGCCGCTCTCTCCTCCGCCGGCTTCCCCCTTTCGCCTTCTAGCCCGGAGTCAGTCCTCCCCCCTCCTCGCGAGGGGCACCTCTGCGGCCACTTGGGCCGTCAGGACACCCACACATCCACCTCCTGCCCCTCCGAGCCAGGGGAGGAGGTCAAAGACTCTCCGCCCCACCCACCCCCATACAGCCGCCTCCTTCCCCCGCCCTCCAAATGGCAGCTTTGCTCCGTGGCGGGGAAAGAAGCGCTGCCCTCCACCACACACACACACTCCCTCGCTTCATCAGCAGCAGGCTTTGCTTGCCTTTTTGGCCTGGTCGGGCTCTTCTTGTTGCCCATGGTCATGGACTGGTGGAGGCAAGCCCCCCACCTTCCTTGCCTTGCGCCCAAGGTGCAGAGAGGGCTGCGGGGCTGACTCCTCCTCAGATCAGCAGGCTCCGGTGGTGGCTGCTCCTGCTGCTGCTGCTCCGCCGCTGCCAGGCTCCTGCTCCAGACTAGGCAGCGCAGGGAGCGCGGTCCCACTCTTCTCTCCTCGCCTCCTCTGCCTTCCCTCTTTTTTTCCCTTCCCTTCCTTCTCGCTCTCTTCCAAGCCAGGCTCAAGCAGGCAGAGCTCAGGGCCCTCGGCGGCCAATCCCGGCCGTCCGGCCTTGGGCTCTGTTGGGGCGACACACACCACACACACGGTGGAGGAAAGCAGTGGCGGGCTCAGGCAGGCAAAAAAAGAGAGATAAGGAGAAATGGCTTCCTCAACAAGGAGAGCAAATGGGAACGTTGCTCCTTCCCGCTTTTGCAATAGCTGATCGGCGGTTTCAGAATGGCCCCCCGCTGTTTTGCCTCGCTTAAGAGGCACCGAAAATGGCCGCCCCTATGGAGGATCTTCGTTTAAGGTTAGTTTTGAAGCCCATAGGAACGCATTAAACACGTTTTAATGCATTTCTATGGGCTTTTAAAAATCGCTTAACGATTAAATCACTTAGCGACGGTTTTTCCGGAACGGATTAACGTCATTAAGTGAGGCACCACTGTACAAGGATATATATTGTATATCTCGAGTGCTTGTCTTCTAATTTGGTTCCTTGGTTCAATGTAGATATGTAAATCTTTCATGCATTCCATTCACGTTTAACAGTTTTATTCTTCTTTCAGTCTCCTTAATCTCTGTTCCTTGAAAAACCAAGACCATTTGCTCAAACTGACAGTTTCCAGTTTAGACTACAGCAGAGATGGATTAGCAAGAGTCATCCTTTCCAAAATTCTAACTGCATCAACAGATGTAAGTATCAGGCATGTTTCTGAACATTTACATTTATTTATTTATTTATTTATTTATTTATTTATTTATTTATTTATTTATTTAAATTTAGGATGTTGTACTGTTAACATATAAACGTAGAAGGTTTTGTTACCTTTTCATGAGTTGTGTAATGATTAGAATTTTCCCTGCTTTTGTCCTGTAAGTACTGGTTGAAATTAGGCCAATCACTCTCAAACTGCTCTGCCTCACAGGATTGTTTGGAAGGTAAATAGAGAGGTGGGAGTGATTTAAGAAAATAATACCTTGCACATAAAAGCAAATAGGACCTCCATGTCTGTTTTATAGATTAATGTTTAAGTGCTATTCTGTGAAGCATACTTCCTCATTATAATTTGATTATACTTCAAACTTTTTGTTACTTCAGAATATCAATATGTGACATAATTCCTCCTAACTTCTTGTGACTGCTGCTTATTCTTTGGATATAGCATTAGTGCAGATGATATGTTAATTTTACTCATATAAAAATGATGCATAACATGACAAATATCCAGGTATTGTCTATGGAAAGTATGATTCTCTACCACGTTTCACTCCCAGCCTTTACATTAATCCCATGCTTTTTTTGTAGAGCTGTAGGTTGTATGCTACAAAACATCTGCGGGTACTCCTGAGGGCCAATGTGGAGTTCTTCAGTAACTGGGGAATTGAGTTACTAGTCACTCAACTTCATGACAAGAATAAAGCCATTTCTTCTGAAGCACTTGATATCCTTGATGAGGCATGTGAAGACAAGGTATGAATCCTTTATTTTTTGTTTTCCTTAATTCTATGCGGTCATATATCAGTTAATTAAGAAGCAAACATAGCTTACTTCCTTGCCATGTTTGTTTCTGCTTGGTAAAGCAAAATGTGGATATTACTTATACAATTGATTCTAAAGTGCTATGATGACATGGCCCAAATGCAGGAAGAGTGAATGCTAGGAAGAAACTTAGTGAAGTCAAAATCATTGTTTATGTATCTACATTTTTCAAGGATAGACAATATCAGAATAAGAATATAAATACAAATATCTAAGAAACATAGTTAAATGTCAGTGGTTTGTCCATGTTGAAATTACTTTATGTAAAGAAATGTACAAATTTTCTATTAAGTTGGTTGTTGCTTACAAAGATTTCTAGTGTATTATTGATGTCTAAGTTATCTTGTTCTAAAGGATACATTCCTCCACCCCACCCCAATCTCCTTCAGGCAAATCTTCATGCTCTCATTCAAATGAAACCAGCATTGTCACATCTTGGAGACAAGGGTCTGCTTCTCCTCTTAAGGTAAACGTACAAGTTAATTAATTTGCATTTTTATATTAATGGTGATATCTGTAAATGGTGTGATCATATATATACATATATATGTATTTTTCAGATTCTTGTCAATTCCGAAAGGATTTTCATATCTAAACGAACGAGGCTACGTGACAAAACAAATGGAGAAATGGCAGAAGGTACTTTTCAACAAAACCAGATAGTTTTCAGAAATTCAGTATATATATGTGTGTGTTTTGTTTTGTTTTTGTTACCCTGCTAGTTTGCTTAACTGAAGCTAACCATTCATGTTTTCTGGTAGTAATCCAAAAAAAGTCTGAAAGAACCTATAAAAACTATCCAAAAAGGCAGAGGCAAAGCCATCAGAAATCCAGTCTACTCCAAAAGCAGAAAACAGTACAACCAACATAAAAAATTGTCCTAAACTCATCCCAGTATACACCTTAACAGAATAAATGCATAATAAATTAACCAAAGGACAATGTTTGAAAGAACAGTGAAGCACAGAAAATATGCAGCCACATTCACACAGGGAAAAATAGCAAAATACACATTCCCCATACAACCCCCTCTCAAAAAAAAAAAAAAAAAGGCTAGTAAGCAAAGAAAGATTGGTGGGGATACAATTACCACACACACACACACCAAAATGATTAGGATATGGGGGGATTTCTCTCCTGCCAATAATTTGATGCCATATCTTTTCTTTGAGTTGAGTGATGCAGCACGCAGGCAGCAGAAATTATTGAAGGAAGAACAGGCAGCAGAAATTATTGAAGGACGAAAAGGACCTGTGAGCATGTTGGCACAGGAAGCAACAGCAAAAATAATCCAAAGAAACCGAAAAATATCTCCCCCAAAAATCAAGGAAAAAAAAAAAGAGAAAGGATCAAAGATCAACACTCAGTCAGGCTGCAAAAGATGGAGGGAGGGTGCAAACACCAGGAGCTCTCACACCCATAGGGAATAAATGAAACAAAGGCAGAACACAACAATCCAGGCCTTTTTACAGATTAAAAATTCCTGCCCCATCCCAAGTATTCTTATTGGTTGTTGACAGCACCCATCAGAAGGGTGTTGTGGGGCGAAATGCTTGAATGAATTGACACAGAAAGGGCAAAAGAAGCAAAACAAAAGGCAAAGTGTGCTGATTATGTACCACCCATAGAGCTTAAAGCACTCTCTGGGCAGTTTACAATTTAGATTGCAGGCTACACATTGTGCCGAGCCCTGTGAACTGAGTGCTCAGTTTACTGACCTTGGAAGGGTGGATGGCTGAATCAACCTTGAGCTGACTATTTGAGCCCTTTGGGATTGAATTCAGGTCATGAGCAAAGTTTTGGCTACAGTACTTCAACCGCTGTGCCACAAGGCTCTTTAAGATAGTTTAAACATCAAAAGGAAACAAGAAAGAACAAAAAATGTTCATGTTCTCTTTCATGAATATTCATCATCCATGTTTTATAAGTTCCATTTCCGAAATCAATGAAACAATACAAAACCAAAAAGAAGAGCCTCTTTATTGTGTGGAGTTTTTGTTTCATTAAAACATGAAATCCCCATCCCTAGTTGTGAATACCAGTTGTAGATGTAAGTTGGAAGGAACACTCTTTTTGCGATGTTTTAATCTTTTCAAGTTAAGTACACCGTAAGTGCTTGACAGGATAGTGTCTCATTTCTAAAAGTTCTAAGATAGTTTGTGTTTCAGAGGTGGAAATTTTTCCATCATGCTGTACTTAGTTGTGTTAATGGGCCAAAATCCTGTTGGTGTTCAAGGAGGGATTGTGTAAGATGCCATAGCTAATTGATTAGCCATTGTTAGCTATGGCAACTTTGACAGACCCTCCACAAATGCCAACAGGATTTTGTAAATTGTTTGTAAACTTGCATTCCTAAAATTTTATCCTCTAGTCTAGATAGTGAGCCTTAAAAAACTTTAAGGTCTGCCCCCTCATTAAATGTTTCAGTCTTTTAAAAGTGACATAGGGACTGATTACTCACAGATTTGTCAAAATATGAGAATTTGAAGGTTCCTGGATATTCAGTTGTCTTCTTTTGATCCATAATGAGGTGTTGATTTTGTGCGTCCCACGTTGTGGACTCCTGGCTTTTGGAAGACCTCATGTTAAATAATTTTGCGCTTTGAAAGATACCGTCTGGGCCAAAAATAGAAGAGCATTTTCTTTGGCCTGCTTGACATGACACCTAAATCCCTCCGCTCACTGAATGAAGGTGGACATTCATTCTGTCATGGAAAAAAGTTTCAGAAGTGTGGTAGAAAACAAATTTACAATTAACAGTCACGTTTCTTAGTTTTCTAGTGTAGCAGCACTTATCTGTAAGATTTCGAGGCAAACTTTGGTCAGAGCACAGTCTCTGCATCCTAGAGAGCTGTAGGAGGAAAGGAAGAAAATCCAGCAGTATAACCTATGCCATTTAAGGTGGATTACATCATCAGCTACAGATTTTATTTATTTGTTTATTTATTTATTTGCAATCACAAATTTTTGATTCTTGCCTCTAGGTCCTGAGGTTCCCAGGGGATCTCTTTTATCATGGGGAAGCCACTGGGAACTACAGGATGTGGAAAGGAGTCTTCAATTTAGTGGATTGATTTTATGGCAGCAGCAATTTTTGGAATTAAAAGCTCCTGTGGCCCCACTAGTTTCCCCACAACAAAGGCACAGGTTTAAAGCTTTTAATTTTCAACAATCCATCATGGTGGCTGATGTCATTAGCCTTAAGATATCATAAATTACACTGTTGTATTTCAGCTATTATCTTTGAAACAAAACCGGTTATACTGTCAAAATATATTCCATGACCATTATTTGATTTCTCTCTCATTTTAAATCAAATAATTCTAAAATTATCAATAGTTTGTTAATGGGAATAGGAGAATGATTTTTGCATCATGACCTAGCATTATATTATAATTATAAACGTTTGCTAGGGAAAATAGTTTTTTCTGATGAAGTCTGTCTTTTCATTATCATTTTAGGAATACAATTTAAAATATGTTGACTTAATAGAAGAGCAACTTAACGAAGCACTTACCACTTACCGCAAACCTGTTGATGGTGATAATTATGTTCGTCGGAGCAACCAAAGGTAAATTAGAACAATGGCTATGTACAATGCAATAGCTTTGTGCTTGGTTTTGAAACTGGCAATTCTGTGCAAACAGATGATTTTTCTTTCTACCAGATTACAGCGGCCACATGTCTATCTGCCAGTTCACCTTTATGGCCAACTGGTACACCACAAAACAGGCTGCCATTTGTTGGAAGCACAGGTGAGGACATTTAATATAGTTCTTTCAAATTAAGGTAAACATTTAAAGTATTACAGCCGTTTTACTAATTTACTTGGGTATTACTGCTTCACAGTTGTTTAATATATGCCATCTGATTGGGTGCTTTGGCCTGCTTTTGCTTGTTAGAACCTATAAGAAAATCAAGACAGCAGGGCATCCAGGCATGCTTATTCTGTGAAACATGTCCCTGCCAAAATTGTCCAATTTGATTTTTTCCCCCTCCTTTAGATTCTTATATGTTCCCTGCCCTTTTTTAACTGGTGGAAATTATTGTAAAGTTTATAGAGTTGACCTGCATGTCAAGGAAGACGTACTTCTGTTTCTTGCTGTATGGGTTGGATTATTAAACATTTATTTAGCTCAAAAATGTTTGGAAGCAGGTTATCTGAATTGGATCTTGGATTCTACCATGGGAATCCTCATGTGCTTTTACTTTCCCTTGTCCATATCACACAGGCTTTCATTCAACTACTCAGTCAAACATAAAAATCATAGGTCCACCTGTTGTAAACTCCATGGTATACTCTTAATTTGAGAATCAGCCTTTCAAAATGTATATTTTCCAAGTGGACTCTTCTCACAGTTGTAAGCTCTTGAGGCAGAATAATTTCTTCATATTAATGAAGCATAGGGCTCTAGTGAGGTACAGTGAGAAACTTCCAGCTCTATGATTATGTGAGCTAGCAAAAAACCTGGTTTATTATGAAACATGCAAGCTAGAGCTCCTCTTACCTTGCTGTGATGCAGTTCACAGCTTGTTCATTTTTCAATTTTGAATTAAACTAAAGGAAGGCAAAACCCACTAACTTTTTCACTGTTTTAGCTATAAACTCTTGGTATATGTGAGGGTTCAGTCTTTGGGGCTTCCCAAGGGTTCCAAAAAGGAGTCGATGCTTTTGGTTCTGGTTTTAACTGTGATTTATTAACCTTAACAACTGGAACATCAACATTAACAGGTGGTGGTTGCTTAGTCTCTTGCACTGAGTCCAACTCAGGTAAGGGTACTTCAGTATTGTTCATAACCGTAGCAACAGGTTCAAATCCCCAAGGTCCAACCGGGACCTTCCCCAACTCGGGGTTGTCATAACCTTGCAAAAAGGGATTCAATAAAGGGAGGGTTTCTTCGTCTCCCATCCACCCCCATGAGGGGTCTCCTTCGCCTGGCGAGGCACTCCAGGGACCAGGTAACAGCCCATCTTCCTCAATTCTTCTACATGCCATGCTTGTTTGGCCGCCCTTTCCCTTTCACTTGCCTCCTTTGCTTCTCGCAGCTTTTTTCGCCAGGCTTTAGCTTCCGTCTCTCCCCAATAGGAGGGCCTCTGCATTAGACCTCTCCTACGCCTCTGCTCTGCCTCCTCCTTGGGCACACGGACCTGTTCCCAGCGTCCGGTCCAAGGATCCTCGATCCACACCATTTCCCATCCACCAGGGATATATCCCCTGCCCACGGTTATATCCCCCAACCCCCCTTCCTCCTCCTTTAACTCCACCTTCCCCTTTCCCTCCAAATCTTCCTTATTTGGCTCAGCAGCCATTAACCCTTTAAATGTCTCTTCCAAGTCACTGGTATCCACTGCACAGGATACCACCCCTTTTGGGGGGGTTTCCTCTAAGTTCAAGGTGTCGGTACCCTGGTCTTGCTTTCGACCTGGGGAAGCAGGAGAGCTGGTCTGTGTCCTCTTTGAGGTTTTTAAGAGAGTCGGCTCCACCAGAAAGACCCGCCGAGGTTGGTCTTTCCCTTCACAGTATATGGAGTTGTTCTGGACATCTTTTGATCAGTAATCAGTAATGACTTGTGATTTATACATTAGTAGACTTAAGTAAATTATTATTTGTGAAACGTTACTTCTATTTTACTTCCCTGTTACAAAATGCATAGCCTGATTCTATTTTGCTTTTGAGTGGTTATCTAAGTTGCAATGGGAGTTTGATAGGTTATGACTCTGGTAAATTGAAACTGCTTTTTGTTTGCCCCTTTTTTTCCTTTAGAGCATTGTTCCTGACCTGAGTTACACTGTTCGTTCCCCCATGCTGGATAAATGGGAAGGGATTAAGCAATTGAAGGCTGCTCTCTGGGCACTGGTTAGTTCAAAAAATTTTGTTGTGTTTTCTTGTTTGTTTGTTTTTTAATATGTATAAATATAGAAAGAACGTGGTGGCACTGTGCGTTAAACCACAGAAGTCTCTATGCTGCAAGGTCAGAAGACCAGCAGTTGTAAGATCGAATCCACGTGAGGGAGGGAGCACCCGTCGCTTGTCCCAGCTCCTGCCAACCTAGCAGTTTGAAAGCATGTAAAAATACAAGTAGATAAATAGGTACCACCTCGGTGGGAAGGTAACGGCATTCCGTGTCTAGTCACGCTGCCATGTGACCACAGAAACTGTCTGTGGACAGCCTTACTATCTCATCTGTTGCTGGCACCCAAAGGTTTTCTTCCAAAGGCATTGCTAGATTCTTTCTCTAAGAGAGTGAAGGAACATTTGGATCCAATTCACTTTCTAGATCAACAGTAATATG
Organism: Pogona vitticeps; assembly: GCF_051106095.1. Classification (NCBI taxonomy): domain Eukaryota; kingdom Metazoa; phylum Chordata; class Lepidosauria; order Squamata; family Agamidae; genus Pogona; species Pogona vitticeps. The sequence goes on from NC_135784.1 coordinate 292,167,859, forward strand.
TATATATTAATATGTATATTAATCAAAATCAAATTAAAAGATCAGGTATAAATGTATTGAAGTTTTAAATATATCTGTACTGTATTTATTGAAAGGTTGGGTGAGTAGATGGACTGTGGTATATTGTTTTTATGTGCTGTCAAGTCACAACCAAAGCAACCCTAATAAGGCTTTCAAGGTAAGTGAGATACATAAGGGGAGATTTTGCCAGTTCCACATGCCCAGTGACTTTCCATGTCAGAGCAGGGATTCTGAGTCTTACATCTGTCACTCTATCCACTGCACCACACTGGATATCCCAGACTGTGTTAAGGTGTTGTTAAATAAATATTTAAATTAAGGGGCTAGAATTTATTTAATGTTTGGGTAAAGTCTGAATAACTTCCTGTGGCTTATTGTTGAGGTACCAAAGTATGTGTTAGTTCCATGCCTGGTCGCATGTCCAATTGTACAACTGAGCTGCACCCTGGTATTCTGCCATATGGCCACAATTGGTGATCGACAAGTTATACGAACCAGAAGTGGACACAAAAAAGTTTCTAGCCAATACGGAATCCACAGTTATGTTATCTGTGGGACACTCAAAAATATGTGATAGACTCTTAAACAGAAACTTAAAAGAATTATCACTTCAATTGTTATTGTATTGTTCATTATTTATTTATTTATTTATTTATTTATTTATTTATTTATTTATTTATTTATTTATTTATTTATTTATTTATTTATTTATTTATTTATTTATTTATTTATTTAATATCTCGCCTATCTCGTCTTACGACCACTCTAGGCGGCTTCTAAATACATACATAAATAAAATGACGTAAAATTTTAAAACCCTTTAAAACCCAATTAAAAACATGGATGTTTATTCAGGCCTTCCCTCCAGCCAACTCTTGATTTTTTCTTACTTTTCCTTTTTATTTTTACTGCTGTTCTTGTTTGATTATTATGTATTTGTCTATGTTTTATTATTTGATTTTATATTTGGAAGCCGCCTAGAGTGGTCCGGTGGGCCAGATAGGCGGGGTATAAATTAAATAAAATAAATAAATACATAAAATTATTAACATTAAGAAATTATTACGACAGATAACAGATTCTTCAAGATGGGAAAAAGAAGAAAAAAGAAAAAAATCAGATATTATCTGCCTGCGTGAACATCCATGTTTTTAATTGGTTTTTAAAGATACCCAGCGAAGGTGTCTTATATAATAGCACATGTCATCACATCCATAAATTAATTTACTTTTCAGGGCAATATTGGATCATCTAACTGGGGTCTGAATTTACTTCAAGAAGAAAATGTTATTCCTGACATCATGGCACTTGCCCAGCATTGTGAGGTCCTGTCTGTCAGAGGGTGAGTATAACTTGAAAACTGGATACTGTACTTTATAAAGTGTCTGCAAGTCCAAAGTCCAGTTAACTACTTGTACTGAAGGAAAGTAGGTCTATGAAGATGATACATGCGTACACACATGTGTGTGCAGACACATACATACCTCATGCACATTCAGTTTCTGCTCCAGGAGGCTGAGAGACCATCTGGAGCAGAGTTTTGGGATCTAGAAAAGGAGAATGTTTTGTGGGATTTAAGTGGGAAGTGACATGGCCTTGTTCTAGATCTGCTAAAAGGACTTCTTTTGTTTGTACAAGGAACGAACTGGATTTTATCCAAGATTGTTTGCTTTGTTTGCCTGGATCGTGAACATGATTTATTTTTTATTCTGTAATTTCATTCTTCACAATTTGTTATTTTAGAAAGAGAAAGGTGTATCATAGTGGGTAGAGACTGAAAAAATACATCCTGTCTTTAATAATTAAAAACAAATAGAGATCAAATTAGTAATTTGTTGATTGTACGCTAAGATCAAATCTCATGTTTTTACCTTCGCTTTATTACTTGCAAATTAACTTTCCACATACAAGTTTACTAATGTTTTTGTATCTTTATTGGTTCTGTACCTTCACTGTCCATCTGGTGTGGTGTGTTTCCAATGACTATTGGACCTCCTTTTTCAAAATGAGTAAAACAAAAGTGTCATTTGTCAGGCAACAAAAAGATAAAAGACATTGTCAGGACATCAAGGTTTTGCTTATTTGACAGTTGTGACATTTGCTCCTCGTGGCCCCTACCACAGAGTACACAAAGGCAAACCAAACACCTTTTCACACGCTGCCACCAGTTATCACTAAATCAACATACTTTACTTAGGAAAGATGACGGTCCATTCAGTTTTCACTTTTTCTTAAAACAGGTTTATTAATTACAGATGTTTCTTTAATAATTCATAGTTCAGGTTCATCAAGCATCGATCTTCTATTTAAATCTCACAAGTTACTATTCGCTCCTCAGACTAATCACACCTCAGATCTCCCAACTCTTTCTCTCTCTCTAACTCTGACTGAACTCTTGACTCCCCTTCTCCTCTCAGGCTCCGTCTTTTTAACATCTCTGGTGGCCCCAACTCTCAACCCCATCAGCATAGAACATGAATAATGCATGACTTATTTTGCATAACAAGGGGTGAATGCTACAACAGTAAATATAGAAAACATCTCTGTGATCTGTTCATAGAAGCAGAATTCTGTATTAGGCAAGACATTTATTGGATCATTAAAAAATTGCAAGTAAAGTAGCCCTTTGAGGTAGCAGAACTTTTTTGTGACCTAATAAAGATACAGCCTAATACAGAAGTTTGCTTGTGTGACAACAGCTAAAATTGTGTTGCTTAGTATAGTAAATCACGCTGGAGTAGGCTCATTAAATCACTAGGGATTTAGTAAGTCACCTCCTCCATAAGCTCCATGGATACAAATGGACCTATAGTGATGCCTCAACTTACGAATGTCCCGACTTGTGACCATTTTGAGTTATGACCAGCTCCGCCCGCAAAATTTTGCTTCAACTTGCAACCGGAGCTTTGAGTTACGACCGGAAAAAAAGGGGGAATTCAAATGTACTACCTGTTGGTCGGCGAAGAGGCTGCTTCTTTGTAGCTCCTTTACCCCAATAGTTAGAGCGAGTGCGTTGGAGGAGGCTTCAAACTGCCTGGTGCTGCTTTATGCTTCTGAGTGAGTACATACAGGGTTTTGCAGGGTGGGTTTGGGCTGGGGGGGTTATGTTCCTCCCCCAGCCCCAGCACATTCCAATGGGGCTTGCATTGTCTTTTTGGGTTTTGGTGATATTTTTCCGGCTTCAGCGTGTTCTGATGGGGTTTGCTGTGTTCAGTTTTTTTGTGATTTCCCCCCCAGCCCCAGCGCGTTCCAATGGGGCTTGCAATATTGTATTTTTTGTGATTTTTTTCCCTAGCCCCAGTGCGTTCTGATGGGGCTTGCTCTGTTTGGTTTTGGTTTTTGTTTTCCCAGCCCTGACGTGTTCCAATGGGTCTTGCATTGTGTTTTTTTTTGGGGGGGGGGTTGGTGATTTTTTTTTTAACCTGCCCCAACACGTTCCGATGGGGCTTGCAATGGTTTGGGTTTTGGGGGTGTGTGTGATTTTTTTCCCCGGCTGGAATGGATTAATGGGTTTTCAATGCATTCCTATGGGAAATGGTGCTTCGACTTACGACCATCATTCCGGAACGGATTAAGTTCGTAAGTCGAGGCCCCACTGTACTTTCATTGGAACTTGCTAAGCCCATGTAAGTCACTTTTGGAGTAGGTCCATTTGACTCAGTGGAACTTGAGGAATTGACTCATCAAATCCCCATTTTTAGTAGTTTGATAGTAATTTTAAAACAAACACACACACACACACACACACACACACACACACACACACACACACACACACACACACACACACACACACACACACACACACACACACACACACACACACACACACACACACACACACACACACACACACACACACTGTCCTGAATATAATACAATTTCTGTAATTCAGCTGCTACATTTCTGATTGTGTTCTGCACCTACTTTGAAGTAATGGACCTCATAGAGTTACAAGTGCTATGTAAGCCTGAGTTCTGGTAAAGAGTCTTGCAGCACATAAACTCACTGTAATCTATAGGTTTACATTATAAACATGGCAAATAACTGATTTGCAGGGGAGGAGGGATAGTGGATGGTATTTTCTGTAGCTTGGCTATACCTTGTTGCCTGTTGAACCAAAATATTTGTTAAACTTGGTTTCCTGTTTTGTAAATATAGGACATGTGTCTACGTGCTTGGCCTAATAGCCAAAACAAAACAAGGTTGTGACATTCTGAAACACCACAATTGGGATGCAGTGAGACACAGCCGTAGGCAGCCTTGGCCAGTAGTCCCTGATGACATGGAACAACTCTGCAATGAACTCTCCTCTATTCCTAGCACACTTAGTTTGAATTCTGAATCTACTGGTTCGAGGCATAACAGTGAAAGTGAATCTGCACCATCAAGTAAGTATGAACAATGGCATTAGTGCATTTAATGATCTTCTCTTCCTTAAAAAAGTAATAATTATGAATATGACCTTTTTGCAGAAGAGTGATTATTGTGCTCACTTGTCACTTTTAACCAAGAATCCTGTCTTTTAAATTGACCATGTGAATGAACTGCATGCTGGTGTACTTACGTGTTCTACTGCTATTTTGCTCCTTCCTGCTCATGAGAGTGTGGTGTCCAAAGAAGGTGGGATTTCTAAACCAACAAGAGTCACAGTTTAGAGCTGGCTTATGAATCTTGATTGATTTGGCTGGAAAGATACATCCCAGATTCAGAGGTCAAGCTAAGCTGTCAGTTCCTGATTTGTTTACCTAGTTGTGTGTGCACGGACAGACTGGAGCAAATGGACTGTTTGTACTACTGTTATTGGGTGGGCAAGTTCACCCTTTCAGATTCTCCTCTGAGTTCTACTAAAACCCTGAATTCCACCAACTGGAACAGCTGCAAAATAGCAGCTCAGGTGGATGGACATGCTTCTGAACATTCAACCCATTAATTTGTAAACAGTGTCAGAACCAAACTCACATGTTCCTTCAAACAAAAATCCATTTCTGCTTCCCTCCAGCAAACTGGTTTATGGAAGCCAAAAACTTCATTATTGTAATGTGTCAAACATCTGCTGATTCTATAGGGAGCTACCAGTAGGTCTCAGTCTACCTTTCTCCCACTAGTATGCAGATAATTCACATGGTGGCTTAATAAGTCTGGATTTCTGCCATAAAGCTTTCAAAGAAGTTGCCGTGTTAGTCTGTGTAAGCATAACTGCTGGATAGCTCAGTGGTTTAGGTATCTGGCCGCAGAGCCAGGCGTTGGGAGTTTAATTCCCCACTGTGTCTCCTTGCCAGGGGCTAGACTCGATGATCCATAAAGTCCCTTCTAGCTCTGTAGTTCGAAGATGATGATGGTGGTAACCAGACAAAAACAAAATAAGAGACAAAAAAGGCACTTCTATATTTTAATTATTGTCATATGCAGTCAAGTTGCATCAGCCTTATAGCATCCTAATAAAGTTTTCAAGACATGAGAGATACTTAAGGTGTGGCTTTGCCAGTGCTAATATGCATAATTTCCACAGCCAAGTGGGGACTTGAACCCAAGTCTTCTGAGTCCTAAGGCATCACTTTACCCTGTACACCAATCCAGCTCTTTTGTGGGTGAAGTCCATTTTTTGAGAGTAAGAAGATATGACTGTCATGTTTTTTTGTACATGGTCATGTGAGGATACAGATAATGGACAGAGAAATAGAACTATTAGGTTCTGAATAATTTTGATATCAGTCTATGGGTCTTCAAAGTGACAATAGCATTATGAGAAAAGTGGAGAATTTCACACTAGGTAATACACATATTACCTAGTACTTAGATTCCTTTACTGATGAACAATTGACAACATGAAAGACATGAGAGAAGCACAGTATAAGCTAAAATGTTTTTAGCTATGATCTTTCAGGTACTGATTGAGGTGTTCCCCCAAACATAGATATAGATATTGGAAATAGGGACTCACAAATTGAAATCTGTTATGTATTTCATAAAAAGTCATGCAGTTCATGCTTAGTGTGGGGTTTTGTCTTCCATTATGTAAACTGGAACTGGGAAAAGACAAGAATTGAAAAAGAATTGTTTGCAAAAGCAGAGCAGGGCTGTTATTGATAGGACATTTTGAGCATCACTTATTTGTAGGGTCAGTATAAATCAGAGGTGAACAAGAACAACCAAAGAATTTGGAAGGCTTGGAACCCACGCTCCCAGATTATGTCTGAGTTTGGCTTGGGAGAACTTTTCTGGAATCTCTAATTCGAACTCAGAAACAAAAAGTTAATTTTTTCTATTTACAAACATAGGAAGAGATTTTCTTCTCCAAAGGAAAGCTTTTCAAATTCAAAGACTTCATTATGTAGAAGACCAGCAAAGCCTACAGTGCTACAACTGCAAGATAAAATGATATTTCTAAGAGTATTATTTAGCTTTTCTGGAGTTTAAAGGCGAAACAAGATGTGATTCATGCAATTTAGTAGTTGTGTCCACAGTAGGATGGGGCACACAATCACAACCAAGATCCTGGTGTTGTCAAGGAATTTTAACCGATCCAGATCAAGTTCTTTACACTTGCAGTTTACCAGCCCATCCCACCCATCCCAAAAACTTATGCTATTGTGATGAATCATGTCTCATCTAGTTTGAGCCTGAAATACATGTTAAATGAAAGCAACATACAGTTGTAAAAATGGGATAGTTGCAGAGTAATATGTAATTTGGATTGCTGCAGATTATTACGTAAATTGTTCTGAAATATCACCAGAAGTAATTACTTTGTTAAAGTGAGACCTAGGATTATATTTTAAGAAGAAGAAATTGTCCCATACGGTGTTCATTTCTGAAAGAAATACAATGTGGCATGTAAAATGATGCTAGTTGATTTTGTGCCTCTGGACTGAAGTGTGTATCAGTTTCTAAAATTACATTAAGAAATGTACATATAGCTTGCTTTCACATATTGTGCAGTGAGTTAGATCCTTTGAAATCAACAAGCTTGTTGTTCTGGAGCAAATTGTATATTTTTGTACAGTTAGCTTTTGCTGTTATTACAAGTTGAAAAATCAAAAACATTTCACTGGTATAATGATGTCTTCTATTTCCAGGCATGTTCATAATGGAAGATGACAGGGTTGGCAGTACCTCCACTAGCACATTTTTCCTAGATATCTCAGAAGATGCAGAACAGAGTCTCTGTGACCAAGCCGGATCCTTGAAGGATAAGGATCGCAATCCTTTCCCCTTTTTCTCTTCAAGCAGACTTGTGAAAAATCGCTTCTTAAATTCTCTTTCCTTACCTAATAAAAAGCATAGGAGTAGCAGTGATCCTAAAGGTGGTAAGCTGTCGACCTCAGAGAGTAAAATGGGTTTGAAACGAAATCGGACAGTAACTGAACCATCTACCAGCATGGACTTCAGGGGAGAGGACTTCACTCCAATATTCAGGGTGCCTAAAATTCAAACGTTGAGACCAGAAACGTCTTTTATTGGGAACAGGAACAGTGAATATGCGGATAACACCCCTAGTATTGGTGAAAACGACCTAAAACTTCCAAAAGGTTTTGGCCACGAAAACCACAGGGAAAATACAAGCCGTGAGAGGCTAATTGGAGAAGTATCAACACAAACTAACTTCAAAAGCCGTAGCTTGAGTTTTAATACGGACACCACAACAAGTGGCATAAGTTCAATGAGTTCGAGCCCTTCACGGGAGACAGTGGGAGTGGATGCTACACATATAGACACAGATTGTGGGAGTTTAAGCACTGTAGTTAGCACCAAAACAGTAAAAACAATACAGTGTTCAGCCCCACAGTCTAACCATCTCCCTCTCTCGAAGTCAAATTCTGTCTCTCTGGTCCCACCTGGGTCCTCTCACACCCTTCCTCGAAGAGCACAATCGCTGAAAGCGCCATCGCTTGCTACTATAAAAAGCCTGGCTGACTACAACTTCAGCTACACCAGTTCTCGAGATGCCTTTGGGTATGCAACACTCAAACGCTTGCAGCAGCAGAGAATGCATCCTTCATTGTCTCATTCAGAAGCCCTGGCTTCTCCCGCAAAGGATGTTCTCTTCACAGACACAATTACGATGAAGTCCGGTAGCCTGGATTCTCGACTAACACCAAACAGGTAAGGTTGTACTTTGTCAGTTCTTCTCCAGAACACCGTTAATATTTGTTCTTTTCAAAAGGAGAAATTCATCTCATGATTCCAGTTTAAAAGGTCAAGAAGCACTAGTCAGCCAATCAAGAGTAGAAGCAGAGCTTTATTGCCCTTCCAGCCTGTCACCCTCAGTATAGGAAGAAGGACCTTGAGAAGGAAAAGTTTTGCTTTGTGCGGAGTCTCTGCACACAATTTGGAATCCTGAAAAGTCAGCATTCCCAATTGCATGGTAAAGCTCCACATGCAATAGCCTGTTTTCTGAGACTACCCTCCATCATGAGGAGACAGTTAAAGGTATGAGTGGGGCTACAACTCTCCCTGCTCACACTTTCAAGCTAGCTCTTTTTTGGAGGTCCAAATAGGGCTAAAGATGGGCCAAGAATATTGGGTGAGATGCAAGGAAGGGGCATGGTTGAGCGTTGATGGCTTTGTTGCAGCAAAAGCAAAGTGTGCTGCTTATACACCGCTCCCTAGTGCTGAAAGCACTCTCTGGGCAGTTTACAAATTAATTATGCAGGCTACAAATTGCCGCTGCCCCCCCCCCCCCCCCCGGCAAGCTGAGTACTCATTTTACTGACCTCAGAAGTATAGAAGGCTGAGTGAGCCTTGAGCCGGCAACCTGGGATTGAACCCTGGGTCGTGATCACAGTTTCTGGCTGAAATACAGCGGTTTAATCACTGCGCCGCGAGGCTCATCTGTGCTGCCTCAGAAATAAAACAACTACCCATACCTCACTTCACAGAAAGCTTCAATTTTCAGTCGGGCATTTTCCAGAGCATTGTTTATACTCTGATTATTTAGAATTTGAGGGAAATAAACTAAAAATTACCTTTCACATTGCATCCAAAAGTACTGTATCATAATCTAGTTCTAGGATTAGCAATTATTCTCATTATAGTTTACATTTTGTGAATGCAGCTTAAAAGTTTCCATCCTTTGGTGTGGAGAGGAGTTGACATCTAAAGCTGTTCACTTTTATTCATGGCTCATTCTGTTCTTAGCATAATCTCACCTGAGCAGCATTAGGGTTAGTTAAGTACAGTAGCAAAAACATAACCCAAAATGTCTGTGATTACATTTGGGACTTTGTAACAGTGACTTGTGTGATTTTTTCCAGCCCTGACTTTTATTTAGTGGCTAGAGGTGATAAAATGTCTCACTGTCCTTTGCTGGCATTCTAGGTAAAAGCAAAATGGGGAGGGGGGGAGAGGAGAGAGTAAAAAAAAAAATGTGACGGGACCTTAAAGACGAACTTTTTCATTTTTTAATACTGTCAACCCTCGACTTACGAACTTAATCCGTTCTGGAAGTCAGTTCGTAAGTTGAAAAGTTCATAAGTGGAAACCAAATTTCCCATAGGAATGCCTTGAAATTTAATTAATGCATTCCTATGGGGGAAAAAATTAAAACAAACTCACTTACCAGGTACTGGTAAGTGAGCCTGGCTCCTCACAGTGCCTTGGTAGCAGCCATTTTGTGCTCTTCTCCGCTCCCCCGCCTCTCAGCTGATCTGCGCCGGGTCTCATCTCAGAGGCTTCCCCGGGCTTGCTCAGCAGGTAAAAAGGCAGTGCAAAAGCACCCGGGGAAGCCTCTGAAAGCGGTGCTTTGCCACGGGAGGGAGCGGGGGGTGGGGGGCAGCTGAGCAAGCCCAGGGAAGCCTCTGAGACCCAGCACTGATCAGCTGAGAGGGGAGAGGGGGAGAGCGGAGAAGAGCACAAAATGGCTACTGGGAAAGCAGGGGGAAAGCTTGAAATACTGTAAAAATAGTGCTTTCCCCCTGCCCCTGGGAGGCTTCTGAAAGTGGCTCTTGCGGTGGGGGCGGGGGCGGGGGGGTAAGGGAGATTCCCTGCCTTCCCCGTGCGTTTTTTTCTGTTCGTAACTCAAAAAAAGTTCACAAGTTGAGTCTATTTTTCCCTAGTAGAGTAGTTCATAAGTCGAAATGTTCATATCTAGAGCCGTTCATAAGTTGAGGGTTGACTGTATGAGCTTTTCAGGACAAGTCCACTTCATCAGATACAAAAGTTCAGATTAAAAAAATATAAAATTTAGCCTTTAAGGTCCTACCATGTTTTTATTTTTGTTTTTACATTTTTTTCTATTTTGCCTTTATCTATGATGCTTGCACAGGCTAGCATGGCATGAGTTTAACACACAGTATCACAGATAAATTGAGATCTATGTTATTAGACTCCAGCTCCCATGAGCTCAGTCAGTAGGATCGTTCAATGATGATGGGAATTATTGAACATTCTTTGCAGGGCCACAGGCTCCCATCTTCCACTAAATCAGTGGTCCCCAAACTTTTTGACACTGCGGACCGGTTGGAGGCGGGCAGGGTGTGGGGGTGGGGCACCCCCATGCGGACAAGCATGGGTGAAGGGGAAGATCTGTCTCCGCGTTCCGGCCACAGGCCAGGGGTTGGGGACCCCTGCTCTAAATAATATTTCCTTGACTTATTATTGGTCAGGTACTATATGAAGAGACAAAGTGTACATGTTCCCAAATTAGCCGGTCTTTTAAAATACTGCTCATAAGTATACAGCCAGACCTGATTTTCAAGTGTGTATTTTCACCTGTTCTTTTATACCATTACAGGTTCATGAGAGCTTTAAGTTATGCATCATCTCTAGATAAAGAAGATTTATTAAGTCCTATTAATCAAAACACATTGCAGCGTTCTTCATCTGTTCGTTCCATGGTGTCCAATGCTACCTATGGGAGCTCAGATGATTATATTGGACTTGCTCTCCCAATGGACATAAATGAAATATTTCAGGTATGTCTGTACAGAGTGTTTGGATCGCAAGTAATTGCACATTTCTGAGAGGAAATTTGTCATGGCAAACTCATAGAGAAGATAATATTATGCTCAGTGCTGTTGCTTAATATTCAGCAGTATTTAGCATCCAGTGCACAAACACACAGGTGTGCGTGCACACACATGCATACACATGCACACTTAGATTGGTATGTCTTTCCCATTGGCAAAGAGAACTCAACATACTTCTGAAAATTCTCCCTCATTATTTTTCACATTAAAATATTTCAGGTAAAGGACACTCCTTATTTCCAGAAGAAAACGATGCCTTTATCTGATGAACGGGGCTCTCGAGTCTTTGCCCAGGATACAGGAGGTATTCCTTCTTTTCCTGTATCTTTTGGCTTATGTTACTGCTTGCCATCATAGCTAAGTTTTGTTACTGAAAATGTTGTGCCTGACTGTTGGTTTCCGAAGTCCTTGGTTTAAAATGTGGCCCCTAAATTATTTATACTTGCATAGTTCAAAATATGTTGTGGCTTGCACCAAGAAGGAATTACAGATAAAATTAGTCATGGGAGACATAGTGAAACTGTTTAATAAATCTGCATTTCTACATATCTTTTTTAAGGTTTTCTTTCAGATTTGCATATAACCCCATTTGGTTACAGTTTTTTAATTTTGATCTAGAATGGAAAGTAGGCTTGTCTGGTTTTTTTGTTATGGAGAGAGAGAGAGAGAGGAATAAGCTAAGCTAAGCATGACCTGAATACAGGCTATGCATTCCGCCCTCGTCCCATCAAGTTGGGCACTCAGTTTATTGACCTCAGGAAGATGGAAGGCTGAATCAGTCACAAGCTGGCTGCTTGAGCTTGTCAGGATTGAACTTGGGTTGCGACCAGAGTCTTGGCTACGGTACTGCAATTTAACCACTGCACTTGATAAGCATTGTGATGTGGCAGCAAAAAGATGTTGGACTTCATCAATAGAAGGTAATGTCCAAATCAAGGGAAGCAATAGTGCCACTCTATTCTACGTTGGTCAGACCTCACCTGGAATACTGTGTACAGTTCTGGGCACCACAGTTTATGGATATTAAGAAACTGGAATGTGCCCAGACAAGGTACATTTGATTTAAATAATGATTTAAATTTTAAAAATCAGATTTTTTTATTATTTAAGTCAAAATAATCTTTTTTAAAAAAATATAAACCATGATTTAAATCAAATTGATTTTTAAAAATCATTGATATTTGTCCACCCTGTATCCAGATGAGGACAACAAGGATGATAAAGGATTTGAAAACCAAGCCCTGCGGGGAAAGGTTGAAAGAGTTGGTTGAGGTTTAGTCTGGTGAAAAGAAGACAGAGAAATGAAGTAATAGCCGTTGTCAAATATTTGAAGAGCCATCTGTCACTTGGAAGATGGGGCAAGCTGTTCTGTATCTCCAGAGGGTAGGCCCTGAAGTAATGGGTTTTAATTACAGGAAGGGAGATTTTTATTCAACATTAGGAAAAATGTTTGAGAGCTGTTTCAACTGTGGAAGGGGCTGCTTTGCAATGTGGTGGATTTTCCAGCATTGGAGATACTTAAACAGAAATTGGGTGATCACCTGTCAGGGATGCTTTAGGTGGGAATTTCCTGCTTTGACAAGGGGCTAGATTCTGTGACCTCGTTGACCCTTTCCTGCCCTTAGTCTTCTGTGATTATATTATTCCAGGATATTGAGATGTTTTATTAATTGAAACTTCACTGTATGATTTGTTTACCTTTGGCTGCTTTATTAAGCTATGGCTATAGGTGGAGAAGTGGAATTCAGTAAGTTGTGAATTTGTTACTAGAGATGGAAAAGCATTTCATTCAGTTAGAGTTTCAATAAAAGTAGGGTTTGTGCATATATTCAGATGCATTGCACAAGGAAATGTACTTTGCTTCAAGAACTCATGCATCGCTCAGGTTTACAGGACATTTTGGGGAAGTAACATAAGCACACAAATATGCATGCATTTAAAAATCTGAATAGCTAAATGTGCACAACTGAAAAAATATTTGAACCAAACTTTTTTTGATTCAAATTTTTTGAAATCATCTGCACAATATGTAAGCCTTTAAAGAGCACTTAATAAACCCTTCGTAAATCAAATTTGACTTTGTTCTGACTTTTTTTGCCCATAGGAACGCATTTCAATGCATTCCTATGGGAAAACACGTTTCACAAGACAAATTTTTTGCAAGATTACATTAACCGCGGAACAAATTAAATTCATCTTTCAAGGCACCACTGTATGTATATTAGGAGAAATGCCTTAGTTAATTTATGTGAAAAAAGTCCATACAAAGTCTTACAGTTGTCACAAAACGCAAATGGGAAAAAAACGCAAATGGGATTCAATGAAGCAATGAAACTGAGGCTGAAAATGTCAATACCCTAGGTACTGTGGCATACGATGTTGTTCTGCCTTACATTTCTTTTTCTGTTGCTTAACTTAATGTACCTCCAGGTTTGCCAGGGAGTTCTACGGACTTTGTTAAGAGCCCCTTTCAGATGCTTCGTCAGCAGATCAGTCTTACAGAGATTATGAACACGAGCCGTTCAGATGTTTCTCAGTTCCTAGAAAACATGGAAGACACAGGGCTCCAAGAGCACACTGAAGACAACTGTCTCTATTGTGTCTGCACGCATATCCTGGGCTGTCAGCATAATAAAGTAAATTCTACATATTGTCGCACAGGTTAGTATTCCTACGTCTGCTTCTGTCAGAAATTGGAAGCCTAATCTAAGCCTTATTTTAGTTTTTGATATTTCAGAGGTGTGCTTCACAACCATGGACATAAGAAACTGACACTGAAATTAAATTTACTTAGGCTGTCAAGTCCTATGGAAGCTGTCATTTTCCGCTTGTTCACCTATATAATGCCCACATTTCATTTTTCTCCACCAGTTAATGCATGTTTATGGAAACCATGGCTGAAATCTTGCTGGGCAACTCTGGATGCTGAACATGAAGCTGGCAGTGTTAGAAAGAGGGTGGCAGGGCAGAAGTGCTAGTCACCAAGCACTTCTGTATGTGTGCCGTGCAACGGGCAGATTGGAGTTGTGCAATCAGTTGCACAATCTAATTGTGCAATGCTGGTTACATGGGCATAATACCCAACACATTTATGTTGACGTAACTTGGTTATACCAGAACATACAGTACAGGATTTCAGCCAGTAGTTCATATTAAATCTTTTTGTGTTTGTTATTATAATTTCTATTCATTTATGTGTCTACTTTAATTAAGCTTTATTTTTCTTCTATGTAAACCATTCCATTGTCTTGTATCAACATTTATCAGAATTTTCAGACATTCCTTACTCTGACTGGTGTGGAAAGACCATGCATAATCACTTGGATGTGGTTTCCCATTCCTCAAAGTTTTCTGGGATTTCAGGATGTAGTGATGCTGTATCCCATGGATCAGCAAGTAGCACCAAGAGTACAGAACTTGTCATAGGTGAGTGACTTTGTCATAGACGTGCCACATTCTACTTCTTCTCTTTGATTATTAGGAGAAGTTGGAAATTTTTAGAAGAAACGGAATTATTTGCACTCTGCTTGTGAACATTGTACATTGAAGTAAGGTCATCTTAATTGTACATTTTGTTCACCCTTTCTTCCTTTCCCATGGTCTCTTTCATCTCCTTCTTGTTTCTCTCCTGCTGGAGGCTGGAAGATACCATGACTCTTCTGACTTTGGATACAGTAGTAATCTTGTGCTGCGTCCAAACCAGTCTCCAGGGTTATACTCACCAATACGTTATTCTTTTTCCTCCACTGTTTTTCCTATTAATAGTATCTTACATGATTAGCTGTAATAATCTGTACTTCTTAACTTTCACTCCATGATCAAAGTATGAGTTTTGTGATTCCTTGGTCTTTATTCATTCATCTTTATATTTCTTTGCTCATCACCTTCTCAATCAAAAAAAAAAAAAAATCTTAGCATATTCACGAAGGCTTTCATGGCCAGGATCTAATGGTTGTCGTGGGTTTTTCGGGCTCTTGGGCCATGTTCTGAAGGTTGTTCTTCCTAACATTTTGCCAGTCTCTGTGGCCAGCATCTTCAGAGGACAGCACAGGTTGCTGTCCTCTGAAGATGCCGGCCACAGAGACTGCCGAAACGTTAGGAAGAACAACCTTCAGAACATGGCCCAAGAGCCCGAAAAACCCACAACAACCAATTCTTAGCATCTTTTGATAAATCCCTGTTTATTTTTAGCCTATATAAAGATGGATACCTGTGAATTAATATGTTCTCTATAGCTGACCAAGGATGAGAAGAGGAAGCAAAATCTGGATAATCCATGGCTTTCCTTTGTTTTTGTTTTCTAAAAATGGCAGGCTTTGTAATTGTGCCCATTGATTTTCCTCTAATGCAAGTGCTGCCACCTGACTAAGGGTTTATATACTGGCAAATTTCATGTTTCCTTAGGTGTAAAGTCAATCCCAGATGACACTCCAGTATGCCGCATACTACTGAGGAAGGAAGTATTGCGATTAGTGATCAACTTGAGTAGCTCAGTAGGAACAAAAGGTCATGAAACTGGTCTCTTGACGTAAGTAATCGTTCCTCCTTACTGTATGTCTAGCTTTCTCCAAGTACTATCAGAATTCAGTGAGAGAAGTAGACGAAACTGCCTCTGGCTCCAAATTGACCAGTTCCCTATGGAGGTGGGAAGGAGAGGGGATATCGGTGAACTGCTGGCATCATCCTATTTTTCTCAAAGATGACACTGCAGGAATATGTTCAGAATTATACAATCCAGAAACATCAGTAGGGAGGCATGGGGAGAACTGCCTGGCACCTTTCTTAATTACCAGTCTAGAATCATAGGTTTCAAGAGCTTGGTGATTATGGCAAAAGGTAGCTTTGGGACATGAATTTAAAATGAATGATGAGACACCTTATTACATGAATCCAGTATCTAGTAAAAAGAACAAAGCTTTCTCAACACAAGTAAGTGTTTTCTTGTAACCAGCACAGATTCCTGTGGTTGTGAGAATGTACATTGTGACATTTTGGTTAGATTCTTCAAGGCTTTTAAATTTGTTTGTCTGTCTATTCTGCATTCTTGTTTCCTCTTTCACTTCAAACATTTATCTCCAGAGGTAAGTAAGTTGTTTTCTTCTCTATTCCCATTAGAATTAAAGAGAAGTTTCCTCAAGCATTTGATGACATATGCCTTTACTCTGAAGTGTCTTACTTGCTATCTCACTGCACATTTCGATTACCATCTCGACGATTCATACAGGAGCTCTTTCAAGATGTACAGTTTTTACAGGTGAGTAGAAGTAACATCCAGGAACCTCTGTGCTAGGATTCCATTCAGTTGGCGTACTGTTTAATGCTAAATACATTTTCATTTCTTCTAGATGCATGAAGAAGCCGAAGCTGTCTTAGCAGCACAAGGAAATCAACAAACAGTTAATCCATCAATAGAATCCTGACCTCTTGTTTTCTGTGGTGTGGTAAATATAAAGCTACTGGTAGCCTTAGAAAACTGCTAATTGACTGGGCAACAAAGAGAGAAGCATCATCTTCTGTGTTGTTCCAGATATTCTGGATGCATGTAGCCAAAGTCTGAGCTACAGAAACTTTCCTTAGAGGAATTTGCCTCTCCAGCTATCTGAGCCCTGTGGGGAGTTGATAAAGCAACAAAAGTGAGAATTAACAAAGAGATGCAGGAAGAATTAACCAACAAAGACTTGCACAGGTTTTCATTTCACTTATTTTTAAATGCAGCATCTTCATAGATGACAGCATGAAGTGTCATGTTTTCATTGTTGACTTCCATTCTGGACAGACATTGATGCCTCACTCATTCATCCAGGAGCCAGGACACCTTCACCTGTATCCTATCGATATCAGTGGCTCATGTTCTAATCACGGACAGAGGGGGATTAATTATGGGCGTTTCATGGTATTTATCTTAATTTTTGTGAAACACTACTTGGGGAATTTCTGAACTCAGAAAAAGAGAATCTTCAGTAACTCGGGGTAGTCTTAAGTTATTTTATTGTTACTGTACCAAAAATTCTAGATGTTAGCAGTCTGTCCAGTTTTTGTTGCAGTTTTATGTATTGGTCTGTTAACTGAACCATTTAAGGAATTTAACTACATTGATTTGAAGAGAACAAATCATTTATGAATTCCCTGGAATCAGATTTTCCCTGTACATATAATGCATGACATTTTGATGGGGTTTTATGCAGAAACACTCATCCAGTATATAAATTGGTTGTCTCAATGTAAACGTTTAAACAAGCATGACTTCAGTAAGGTAGGGGTGAATAGTTAGTAAAGAAAACTAGGAAATGCAAACTTATTGCTGCTTTTGATTAGGAATTATACAATAACAATAATTTCCACATTCCATGAATTTATATCTTACCCAAATGATTTTGCATCAGCCATACACCTTGAAAATCAATTTTAGGATAGTATCAGTAATTGAAGTGACAGCCACTACTTTTCTTTAATCCAGAGATGCTTCAGAAATCTTTTGCACATATTATATAATAATGACAATAGGGGGTGTTTTCTCCTCATCCTTAAAGTGTGAAACTAAAAGTTATGTAAGTGGGGACTTGAAACAATGCACAGAGCTTCTCTCAAATCAAGCAACAAATATAGGCATGCCTATAGATACAACTGGCCAATCACCTTAATTTCCAGGGCAATAACGTTTGCTTCTTAATTTTTTGCATATGAAAATACTCATTGGGGCTGTGCCCAGAGGAGTATCTTCATTCCCTCTTAAAAATCATTAAAGAAAAGGGTTTACTTAAACATAAATAATGTCCTAGAGATACATCTGTAGTAGGGATTTGATCTTAAGAGATATGTAATATTCTGCGCACTTGATTATTGTTATTATTTTTGTTTCTATAGCCACATTTAAAAAATTAAGATTATTATTTACAAGTCAGGGGGGGAGATATGTATGTATTTATGAGTAAATGGAAAATCCAGTTTCTTTTGCTTGAGCGGAAGACAGGGGAAACGTGCAGCAGGCATTTTCTTCTGTTTGGGATTTCTCATTGGCTGCCCCTCTCCCTGTATTGATCTGGCTTCCATCCTTCCTATGCCTGGTGGGTTAAAGGAGGATCAGTTGTTCTTCACCACTAAAGCTGTGAATAGATAGTGCCTGCAATTGCACCACTTTGTCTCCTCCTCCTTTTGAGAGAGATTCAGAACTAGTTTAGCTATAAATCCATTTTAAAAAATTGTTAAAAAAACTAACCATGAATAAGCTTCCTCATCATTGAGAAATCAACCAGTTGACAGTTTCTAAGAAACGCAAGCATGACAGCTCACCAGTCCAGCTATGAGGGGTGGAGCATACTTTTAAGTGTGCTGTAGATATAGGAGATCAGAACCTAAATTTATCTTGCTTTCCCAAGTGATAGGTATTAAAACTTGTCCCATCTTTACACTCCAGGAAGAGCAAAGAAGTCCCTCTGTTCTTCTATCCATTCTCCCTAGTGACTGTCTTCCAGGAGGACATGTCTCATAATGGCAGGTGGAAAGGAAGAGGGATTTGCCAAGACCCTCTCCTTGAACTACAGCCACAGTCACCAAGACAACCCCTATAAGGTCTTTTGAAATTGCTAGATACTACTTCAAGATTTTCAGCTGGGAGGCTGCAGGAAAAACACAGCATTCATATACACAGTTTTTCCACGTCTTCCAGTTTTCCTCAAATTGTGGAGTAAGGTTCTGTGTTTGGATTGATAGCAGAATTCATCCATTCAGAGTAACTCAGAGATAAGAACCCAGTTGGCTATTTTACTCCTTCCCGTAATAGTAGGCAAAACTGCTTTTATAAAGTGATTTGCCCTTTAAAATAATTTAATAATAATAATAAAACCATCAGCATTTGCAGAGGGATCCTTTGGTCTTCGGTACACCTCCACTGCAAAACCAAAATAACCAACCACGGTAGACCAAATAATGGTGTGAACTCCAAAGGATTAATGTAGTATTCCTTGTCAAAACAGAAATAGCTGATTTTACACAGTAGCTGTGAACACTACCTCATTTAGAATAGATTAGTTGGGTCTTTGGCTAGATAACTCTATGTAAGTTACTTTGTTAACTCTGTATTCTGCATTTCAAGGCAGAAGTAAATAATTTTTAAAATCTGTATTTGACAGAGAAAGAAAATTTCCAGGTGGGTAAGCTTCCTGACTACAGCCTGTAGTGAAAAGGGTATTAGAAATCATTGCAAAAAGAATTAAAACTCAGATGTCAGTTTGTGTGTGTATATATAAACTAAGATAGCAATGCATATTTATCCACCATGTTCTACTACTTTTGGGAACATCAAAAACTCTTTCTTCCATCTGGCATATGGTTCCAGAAGGGCTCTATTGGCAGCAGCCTCACCAAGAAGTAACAAAAAATAAATTTTCCAGTACCAACCAGTGTTTGTATATATAAAAATACTCTGCAAATGCTAGGTGTGTAGAAGATGTAACATCAGAATTATTTCCCATGTAACATTTTATACTTAATTTGTTAGCTTGTTTGATTAGCTCTGGAGAATATATCAGGTGGATTGTTCCTGTGGGAATGTGAATAGTTTGAATGAAGATTGCTTTTGGGCAAAATTCCACTCAAGGCCAGCCATTAGCAATTCCTTGGATCATACCTGCACCATTTTTGACCCATCAATCCAAATGAAACTCAGTAACCCTGTATTATCAGTTGAGAGTTCCTGACAGTTTCCTGTGTTCTTACAGTCCTGCATTGGGCAAAATGAACAGAAGGCATATTGAGGCACTACTATACCTGTCCAGTGAGCTGTATTTGGCATAGAAGTCAGAAATTGTGCAAGCCTGCTGTAGGTGCTTCAGAAGAGGAATTTCTCTTTGAGCATGAACCAAATGCTCAAGAAGAAATCATCTGGCTTATGGGAGATGAGGGATGCTACACAAGTACATCCAGTCCCTATAGAAATTCCTTGGTACATGCCATCTCCGTTTGACATAGTTAAGTACATTCAGCAAAAGCATTGGTGCTTCCAACTGTTTTGGAATTAACTGTAACAGTTAATTGGGAAGCTTTCAGTCCTCCAGACACCTTTGAGTACAGTTGTAATCAAATCCCTAACTGTTGATTATCCTGACTCAGGCTTCTGGGTATTGAAGTCTGTGACATATGGAAGACCAAACATTCCAGCCCCAGTATATTACTGTGTTTGGGGGAACTGTTTGAACACAGAAATTTGGAGCAGGAGAGATGACAAAAGAGATTCACATGCACAGTGGATGTTATATGAACATGGGATGTTTTAAAAGAAGTGTTTCAAGTCTTGTGTTGGTAATGGAAATAGCTAAAGGCTGTATAGGACAAAATATTTGGAACTGACAGCCAGTCCTTGTTTTTGTTTTGGTGAAAGAGAATTTAGTAATAAAATTAATGTTGTGCTGTAGCCAAGCTGTTTGGTGGGGGTATCCCTCAAATTGAACATTTCAATCTGCATTAATTTGCAGATAGCAGTAGCCTGTGTCTAAGAGAGGCTTAGAAAACCTTTTCATTCTTAACAGTTCTTAGTATCTTTTAGAGGTCTGAATTGAATGGAGAGTCAGAACTTACATGAGTCCTGAGGATTCGGTAGGTCCTTTGTGCTTGGTTGGGACTAACAATTGGATTTAGGCTGTAGATTTCAATCCTAAATTATTTATCATTTCATCCAACTCTTTTCTTCATCCTCAGCTTTCCACCACTCTTCTGCCTTTCCAAAATGTTCTCTAATCTGCAGGAGCAGTTCTTTTCAGGGTGTAGAGGTAAAGCGGCAGAGAAGTCCCATACTGTGAACATGTTTTGTTCACAGAATGTGAGTTATGATCCAAGCTCTCATTTATAACTGTGACCAAGGATTGGACAGATCTGGAAAGAAGACTGAGGAAAAACATTCATTTCATGCTTTGTATTTATATCAGTTATCCATTTCGTTCCTCTTCATTTTTAGCATGCTAGAAAATATCAGATGAGTTCAAGAGTCTGAAGATTAAATTTTAAACATTGTCTGATTAGGCTTTATTGTAGAAAGGAGATTCCATTGTGGAGATTGACTTGGGTAGAACTTGATTTGCCCCAGCCAGCTTGAATTCATGAGGATATGACGCATGTAAATAACTCGTGTGCTCCCAGTGTCTCCTTGGATACTGATTCTGTCCCTCCAGTGTTGCTGGGAAATATCTGAATTGGAATTCTAAATGATTCCCTGGGGAGTTGAAGGGGCATAGCCAGCATCTAATTGTACATTAGGGGAACTTTGCTGAACCTCTTCATTCTCTCTCACATTCTCAGGCTGAGTATTTTGCAGTTGCTTTCCCAAATATATGCTAAAAATGCTTGCAAGGCAGCAGAAAATGCTGTTTAGAAAAGCTACAAATTGTAATCAGGAACACTGTACAATGTTCCCCAGCCTATTGCTGTCAGATGGGTTGGAACATAACTCGCATCATTTTCAAACACCATGCCCAGTGACCATGCTAATGAGGCATGATGGGAGTTGTGGTCCAAAACAGTTTCTAGGCACCAAGTTGGGAGAGGTTGCTTTGCAATCTAAGGCAGAAAGAGGAATATTATGGAATTTGATTATTCCTTTTTAAATGAGTTTATTCCCTTCCTCACTCTTTTAAGATTTTAGAAAGTTGATGGCCCTTAATAAAGTGAATGTAAGTTTCAGAGGGCTTGATTCAACCAAAACAAGGCACTTTCAGACTTGAGAGAAGTGCTTAACTTTAGCTGAATCTTGCCTTAAATGTGTCTTTTCTTTTTATAATTTTTTAAAAAAGAAAACTGTTCTCTTGCAATTTTATTCTACAGCAATCATATTAAGTAGGCCAGGGGTAACCCACTAGGGTTAGTGTCTTTCAGATGTCTTGCTCTGTAACTTCCATCACTCCCCCAGAGGTTAGGTATTGTGCAAGTTGGAATTCAAAAGATCTGGAAGATGATTGGTGGCTGTCCTTCCTTATCTAGCTGTTCTGCTTGTCCTCTGATTCAGAAGAACACAACATTGTAGATGGGCCTGTGTTTAGCAGATTTTATTGGTTATTGTCCTGTAACATGTTCTGGCTAGCGATCATGGGAACACAGTAGAATCCCTATTAGCAATTTCCCTTGTCTAGAAAAGGCAATAGCTTAGTCTTGACTTTAGGATTTTATTTAAGTTTATCTTCTTAAAAACTCCAGATTTGCTACATATTTTTGTTAACCTTTTTTAAAAAGAAAGTTCAATAAAAAGTAAAGAATATGGTTTTTCTTTGGACTATTTTTGTAAAATAGGTGGATAGCAATGCCACAGCATGCAGAAATTGCACTTTTTTGCTTGACTTCCTTGTAAAATAGACACTATTTAATTTGAAAAAATAAAATAAAATAATGTAATTTATGCCAAAAAAAGGGTAACTTGCCAGTTTTCCACTGCGTAGGTTAGATTAGCACAAAATGCAAGAACTTTGAGGTGGGGGTGGCATTTCGTAGGCTTAATTGTTGCGGGGGGGGGTAAAATGTGCATCAAATAATGGCTGCCAATAACCCAAACAATGTGTATTAGAGATTATGTACATTAGTCGTTCTGAGGAGGGAAAGAGATTATGAAAAACTTTGAAATTCAATTTTCCCTGCCCCATGTTGTCAGACTTTCTTTTTTGTATATTTTAGTTGACAAGCTGCTATGTATTTGAAAGTTCTATTGTTTGTAGGTCACTGAATGAACTTTGAAATCTGATTTATATTGTATACCTGTAACATAGAAAGGAAAAAGTATTTATATATTTTCTGTATGAATATTTCATTGAGCTGTGTATAATTTTAAAGAGGCTTTCTCCCATTTGGTTCTGCTCATCTTGATACCTTTTTTTTGTTTTGTTTATGTTTTTTGGTTTGGATTTTTGTTTTGTATAGTGTGTACAGTTCATGTCTGGGAACAATAAAGCCTCCTGAAGCATTATCTTATCAAAGGGATGCATTGTTAATAAAATGAACTTTAAACTTCCATACAGTTGTCTTCATAAAACGAGTGTCAGTTTTCCTGTATCCCAAAGTCCTTATAAACAGCATGGCTGTTCCTTTGCAGTTGACCAGTCACCTTCATGGAAAATTTCAGTACTAGTTAGGCAGTTCCTCTTTCTTGGACATGAATACCAGCCACCCATACCCATGGTAAGGTAGTCTGGGAGTTGTCCAGTGCTTGAGGACTGCAGTTTGGGAATCACTAATGCCAACTAGATAATAAGAAAGCATATATCAAAGAGTTGTAGAGTTGGGAGGGATCCCCAGGGCTGTCTAATCGAACCCCAATCAATGTAAGAAATTCACAACTGATAGCCATTTTAACATACGGATAAAAACTTCCAATGAAGCAGAGTTCCCTTACCACTATTGAAGGGCTCTTACTGTGACTGATTGAGGTCTTACAGCAGCTGAATGGTGCAGCTGAAGACAGGACATTTTTGAGAGTGCTCATTCATAGGGTCACCATAAATTGAAGGTGACGATGGCACATAACAAGTGTTTTAAGTTAAATGTCCTTGCACTCTAAACATGCATTGGGATTCTGCTCTCTCCAGTAGCAGAAAACAAGTTTGTTCCATCTTCTGTGTGACGGCCCTTCACATGTTTGAAGAGTTTGCATACCACTTCTCAATTGTCTTCAGGCAAAATATGCCCAGCTCTGAACTGTTCCACATGGGGGTTGACTTCTATCTCCTTTACCATCTTTCTTGTCCTCTTCTGGGCCTGTTCCAATTTTCTGTATCATTCTGAAATTTTATTGCCTAGAGCAGCCCTTCTCATTTTTTTTTTTACCATAGCCCTTTTAAGGAGCTATTTTCAGGTTCCAGGGGCCCCTGTCAAACAAGGATACAATCCCAAAAGATGAATACAAAAATAGAACATAATTTTTTTTCAGTCAATGGCCCCCTTCAAATGTGCCAGGGGGCCACAGGACCCTAGCTGAGAATGGCAAAGTAAAAGTAAATTACTTTGCTTGTTCTCCTGTTAACACAACTTAAAATCACTCTGCATCACTCTATTCAGCCCATGGCCTGCGAAGATTGGTTTTAAATGTATTACTGGTACATGCAGCGTAACCCATCCAATCTTCATGAATCTGATTTTTCATGTCTGAATATAGAACTTTTCCCTGGGTAGGTATGACTTGTTAGCCTTGGAAGGCAGCCCATCTAGGAGAAGGAAAAGTCTGATTTCAAACCTCCACTGCCTTGTGGCTATATCCATCAATGGAAAAGGCTTCAGGAGTTAACCTCAAGGCAATATCCGGAGCTGGAGTCCTGGAGGCAGTTCGTGCCGTTCTGGCAACTCCTGCGACGTCGCTGGAACCAGTTGTATTGGCTCTTGCCTTTCCATTGGACTATTTCAGTGACATGGAGAGGGGGGATTTGCTGCTTGGGTAACAGCCTGTCCTTATTATTTTACCCAGGCTTCGTGCTCTGGAGAGGACACTCCAGCTTCACACTTACCATAGTCTCTCAAAGACTGAAGGATGCCTTAATCTAATAGAACTTTTCATTAATCTGTTGAAATTTTATTTGGCCTGGTTTTCCAATCTTGAACACTATTTTCTGATATTTTCGCTACTTCCAGTTTAGTTTTATATGCGAAGTTGATGAGCATTGAGTCCGGTCCTCTGAAGATGCCGTTAGGAAGAACAACCTTCAGAACACGGCCAAAGAGCCTGAAAAACCCACAACAACCATTGATGAGCATGCCTTCTATTCCATCATCCAAGCCATTTAGAAAGGTGTTGAGAAGTAATAGGCCTATGATAGACCTTTAGGTGAGCCTAACTTGTCCATTTTCTCTAGGATAAAGAGCATGCTTTGGGTCTGCCCCCCCCACCTGCTACAAATCCACATATAGTTTGCATTACTTAGCCCACATTTTGTATTGTATATTTGAAACATATGTAATATTGGCTATATATACTATTTGTTTCACATTGCTTTGACATTTCAAGATCTAAGTGATTTATAAATATCATCCCAAAAGGGTATCATAAAAGTCTTAGTGAATTTTCTCAAGGAAAAAGAAAGGTAAGTGTGGCATACCTTTCTTTTGAGAAACCATTGGTGGCTTTTAGTAATCGTGTTACTTTCTATAAGCTCGTAGATCAACAGGTGATTGATAATCTTTCTGGTTGTTAACTTTTTTTGACTGTAATCTATTTAATCAGTTCATATACTGTTTCCTATATACAAAATGATATCTCAAAGTGATATGAAATGATAACATTCCCTGTTTTAAGGAATGTTAGTTTTTAATATTTGGACTTTATTATCGCTCCATGCCTTGTAATACGCTGTTTTAAAGTGGCCTTGGAGGGTTTTTTCTTACCCACTAGGGGGTGTTATAGCCTATTAATACCACTTAAACTGGGAAATCCAAGATTCTTCATCATCAGATTTAAAATTGTGTTTCTAGCCTTAGTGTCAGGTGAAATAGACATTCTAAGTGTCTCTTCCCTGGAAGGGTTGTCACTGAAGGACCAGCTGCAAAATCGCCTTACTATTTTAAAGAATTGAGCTACTCGTTTTGGAGTTGTTAAGTGTTTATTTTGGTATAGTTTTTTTAAAAAAAAAAATAAGGAGGTTCACCCATAATTGGTTCTGGTCACTGCAATACAAAAAAGATGTTAAGTTCCTGGAAGGGGTGCAGAGAAGAGCAACAAAAATGATAAGGGAACTGTAGGCTAAATCCTATGAAGAACAACTAAAAGAACTAGGTATGTTTAGCTTAACGATGAGGGGAGATAGAATAGCAGTCTTCCAATATCTGAAGGGTTCCCACAGGGAAGAGGGCATCGGTTTATTCTCCACTGCACCTGAGGGTAGGACAAGAACCAATGGGTGGAAACTCTTCAGAGGAGATCCAACCGGGAAATAAGGAAAATTTTCCTGACGGTGAGAACCATGAAGCAGTGGAACACGAGTTTTGTGGGTGCCCCATCACTGGAGGTTTTCAAGAAAAGATTGGCAGCCATCTGTCCAAGATGGTATGAGGTCTCCTGCCTTGGGCAGGGGGTTAGACTAGAAGACTTCCACGGTCCCTTCCAACCCTATGACGATTCTGTTTCTGCCACAGAAACAAAACAGTACTAGGCAATTCCCTAATATGGTCCATGCTTCACTCTCCACATCTGGCTTGTTTTTTCAGAGGTCTCCTTTTCAGATGAGCAGAGAAGTGGGTTAATGTTGAGCCATTCACAGGGTGCTGCAACAGGGATGGTCTGGCCCATCTCCCACCTGGATCTCTCCCTCCCTTCCTTGGTAGATTCTTTGGGCAACTTGCTGGGGGGGGGGGACTCCATTCCATCCTTGTTTCTTGGTCAGATCCCTGGCCCTTGTTTCTTGCTTCTGGAGGCATTAACTCCTTTCTCACTGTCCCCAAAAGGATAACTTCGGGGGGGGGGCTGGTGTCACCCCTGATGCTCCATTTCATCCCTAGGTAATTTAAGCTGCACTAAGCCATCCTTGGGTCCTCCTTTGTTATTTATTCCCACCCACCTAGCAACTCGGCCCCCTTCATCTTTTCCTCTTCTCCTAAATAAACATCTTCCTTCCTTTTTCCACAATTATCCCCCTTTCTTCTTTACACTTCTGTGCCTCTCTTCTCTTATTTTCTCTAACTCCTCCTACCCGTCTCTCCTTCTTTTATCATTGGTTCAGGTCTCTGACTGCAAATCGAGAAGGTGGGAGTTCAATTCCCCACTGTGCCTCTTTGACAAGGGTTGGACTTGATGATCTTAGAACAGCTTTGCAGTTCTAAGTCTGTTGTTGCTTTTATTACTCTTTTTTTCCCTCTGGCTCATCCTCCTTCAACTGTTGTTTCTTTCTCAGGCTTTCTGGTGTTACCTGGACTGTCAGGAAGCTCTGGAGATTCCCTTCCTGCCACATCCGTGCCTGTGTCTATGGATGAGCTAGATGTCTCACTCAGTTGTCTCAAGGGGGAAAGGGGGATGGCATGCCAACAGGGGGAGTTTCTTCCCTGTCCTCTTCTAACAACCACCCAGTATCATTAATTCAATTTAACAGCCATGCTTTTTCAAAAACGTCCCATTTCCTCCTGTTTGTTAGTAATCTAATGTAAACATTTCAAGCAATATCATTGTCTTAAGAACTGTAGAGACCACAAACCAGGATTAGAATGCAGAAAATCTCTTTAGGAAGGGAATGATTTGTAGCCGTGGTTCTTAACCTTGGGTTACTCAGGTGTTTTGGGACTGCAACTCCCAGAAGTCTTCACCACCAGCTGTGCTGGCTGGGGTTTCTGGGAGTTGCAGTTCAAAAACACCTGAATAACCAAGGTTAAGAACCACTGATTTATAGCACGACCACGTGGCTCCAGATTGACAGGGGTGTAAATCAGGTCCAACGCATTGGTATAAGAATACACTGGGCAAAAAGCCTGTAGATGTGTAAGCACTGAACTAGCCTGCAGATACATGTCCTATGGAATGGATTACTGACTGGTGGAATGGCTAGCCTATGGAATAGCATCAAAGAAATCTTAGGTTTGTTTCATAAACAGCACAATTGACTGTTTCCAGTTGGCTGAGGATTCCTTGCAGACTGGACTTCTGTTTGATGGAATGAGCAAAAAGAAGACAGATACATGATTGCTTGGGCAAAAAGGTTCTGGCTAAGCTGGAAGACAATGGAACAGTGTGGACAGGCTACAAGGTTGGATACTTCCAGTGGCTCCAGGCCCAGAGTGTACCCTGACAAGATGCAATGGTCACATCATGAGCTGCAGGACAAAGGGATGATTTATTTTCCAGGAATAACGAGAGATGGTGTAATGCATTTTTTTCTTCCAGCTTGCCATCTGCTAGCACAGAACTGAATTCTAGGCGTGAAGGTAAGGGACTCAACCAGAATGCAGGGAAATTAGGAGTGTCAGTGGAACAAAAAGCAATTGTTG
The DNA here is from genome assembly GCF_051106095.1 of Pogona vitticeps. Taxonomy (NCBI): domain Eukaryota; kingdom Metazoa; phylum Chordata; class Lepidosauria; order Squamata; family Agamidae; genus Pogona; species Pogona vitticeps. The sequence continues at coordinate 292,195,782 of NC_135784.1, forward strand.
CTTGGGACAAGGAAACTCAAGAGTCACGTTCATTCATACATGTAGTTGCTTTTGAGTTCACTTTTTCTCATGTCATTTTTAGTCTTGCAGGTTTTGACTGCATGTGGGTCTTTGGGCCTTAACTTGCCTTGATTTAGAAAGACACTTCAGGTTTTAAAATGGGTTAGACTGCTTCTTCTAGGACAGGAGTTTCCCAACTACAGCCCATAGGCCAAATCTAGAAGACGTTGCTGTTTTGCCTGGCCCATTCTCTTTAGCTCGTGTGGGTGGGCGTGCGGCCATCTGTCTGGGCATGCAGGGGTGTGCATGCATGTGCGCAGGGGTGGGGGGGTGTTCCTTGAAATACATAGCAACATGTCTTTCTTTCTCAGCCTTTAAGCCAAAAATTGCTGAACAGACTGGTCTTAAAGTAGAGAACTGGTGGAAGTTTACAGGCAACTTTAGTATTTTTAAGGGCTAACTGTGGCTAATTTAGAACAACTACAATTTTGTACAACACTTTAATACAGGTTGTTCTGTTTTACACTTTTCACTTCACCATTGCATTTTACTATTTCAGAAATTCACTGATTTTCCTTTGATTTCTTTTACGTTGTGGATCTTGTTCCCTGCATATCTGCTGAAATTTAAATAAATATTCAAATTATTTGCATCTGTGGATAGCCTTAGATCATCTCTGGTTACAACTTTGGCCCACTGGGGAAAATAAAGGACCTAATTTTTGGGGGGTGGGGAGAGAGAGACGATGGAGCAAAGCACCCATTTGAAGCAAAGAAGAAAAAAAAGCATTGCTTGTTTTCTTGATCCCATTTTGTTCCCAAGTGTCAGAAGATTTACACAGCAAATACAACAGAAGCTTGTATATATACTATCAATCATGCATTGGAAAAAAATGGTATGATGTGTGTGTATGTCTGTGACTTCCATGTATGTTTTTTGTGCCCACACCCAAAAGTGAAGACATATCATACAGTTAAACCAGCATTTCCGCTTTAACATTTTACAGTGGAAATCTGCAATTAATACAGACTCGCAGAGGGGACACACCCTACCTACCTATCTTTTGCCTTGCTAGCAGCTGCAAGTGTGTGAGAATGGTCTTGGATTGCAGGAAGCAGATCTTTGGCCAACCATATTTCAGTGTAACAGAAAGGTCAGCTCCTGAGTCCCAAAGCTATTTGTTTGAAACAGCCACAATCTACAGAGGGGGTTATTTCCCTACTCCAGGGTTTCAAAGGGCTGAGCTGCAGCTCTCTGGAATCATCCTTCACCACCTTGTTGCCGCTCAGGCCTACCAGTCCATACCAACTTTTCCTGTGTTGTTCAGCCTGTCGTGCATAGTGCATTCCCTAGTGCAGTGCTACAACTTCCATAATCCTTCAGGCAGGCAACTCTTTAAAATGTAGTAATTCCAGCTTCTGTAACTCGCAGAAACCTTCACCAGCTGTACTGGCTGGGGTTTCCGGGAGTTGCAATCCAAGAACACCTGGGTTACACAAGGTGGGTGACCTAGACAATACAGATAAGCAAAAAAAAATCTATAAATCCCAAAGGTGACCCAGGATAGGAGTGATATTTCCACCAGCCAATTTTGCACTGCATTCATGATAGGTGAAGTGTTGCTGAAACAACAGTTAGATTTTCTACAGAAAGCAATGGGCAGTTGTGACCAGAATACAGAACAGCATGCACCAATTTCAAAGTTCTAACAAGTGGAACCTTAAGGCGTGTGGCAGTATCCCTGCCCTCGGTTAACCTTTATTTCACCCTGCCATGCCACTGCTGTTCAGTGACTGAACCATTTGCTGCCTTTGATAAAGTTGGGACTGATCTGGAAATTGCATATCAGACCTCACAGTGCTTCAGGTAAAAAAAAAATCTCCATTTGCCTACACTTTCAACAAATGCCCTTCTCTATTCTGTACACCATTTCAGGAATCTCATTGTGCACTTTTATTGTTCCAGCTTTTCACCTTATTCTTTTGCCTTCTGGACTTGACTGCAAACAGAGAGCGTGATCAGTTACAGAGAAGACAGATGCTTTTTCCTTGCAGCAGAGATACATCCAGTTCATTAGCATGATGAACTTTTAAGTTTATCCAGTTGTCCTTGTTTGCATTTAGCTGATACAGAGAGGCTGTCAAGGCCTGTGGTTTGTCAATACCATAAATTGCAGGCAGTGCCTTGTATTCATAATTCATATGATCTCTAGTCAGAGGCTTACCATTTAATTGAGCAGTCATTTTATGATTCCAAGTTGTGATGGACCTTCCAACATGCAACATATTACAGTCATATTGTCAGTTGCCACACTCAGGGCTCCCTGAAACTAGGCGAGGCACCTTGCAGAACTCCCAAAAGAGGCACTTTGATTTGGGAGACATAATTTAAATTGCTTTGACCCGTTTCTGGTGGGCAGCTGGTAGTGGGTCTGCTTTTCACAAAGTCTTGGAGTGGCCTGTAGGACGTCGACGCGCAGGAGAGTTTCCTGCTGGCTCCCTCTTGGTCTTGTAGACTTTGGCAACAACTTGGATTGAAGTACATTGCATTTTCAATGGCCCTGCCCTCAAAAAGTAGACTGTCAATGGAAATGTCAGGTTTCTTCATCACAACTAATCTGTCAGGAGTTACCTCACGGTCTTCTATTATGACAAGGGTTTTCTGCAGAACATACAGAGAGCAACTGAATTAGAAATTAAATTTTTAAAAAAATGAAAACAGAAAGTTTGTCCTTCAGTCATAATGACCACAGAAGATGGGACAGCAAGATTGCTTTCCTGTGGCCTCTTCAGTTACGGAAGGTGTCTCCACCTGATTTTCAGGATGACTCACAAGCCCACGGCGTCACAAGAGTACCCCCATTCGGAAGGCCTTTAGGCTGAGATATCTTTACAGTGTCTGAAAAAGCCTATCAGGAAATCTTGGAGGTATCAGATCCTCTATCCTCACTCAGTCCTTGAGCACCATAAGTATCTACTCTGGAGGGCTGGGACAGGCTCCACAGCGCAACTTCCAATGTTATAGAGGGCTGGAGTGAGAGGGTGAACAGAGAGTGTGATTTGTGAAAGACACCACAAGGGGGTAAGGAAATTTAATCATCAAAACAAGGAATCTGGTGTTGTCAGGCTCATGATATGCAGGAGGTAGCCTTGCTACAACAAAGACAATGAAGAGTCTTATTACATCTTTAAGACTGAAAAAAACTATTTGACATAAGTGTTCATAGACATGAGACAACATGTTCAGATGCTTGGAGTATAGCTTCAGTAGACAGATATTTATAAAGTTAAACGTCTCTCAATTGAGGTAACTCTCCATGCATCTGAAGATGTGGGCTTTCTTCTCCATGAAAACATCTGCAAAATCTATCAGGTTTTGATAGACTTCCAAGTCCCATTCGACTCTTCATTGTTTAACATTATGTGCACTGAGAACAAGAGTATACACAGAACAATTATTCTAAGATGTTGTCACAGCTCTCAGGAAGGATTAAAATATGCTGCCCTAAACAATGAAGGTTTAAGGACAAGATTCTTAAAGAAACAATGACATGTAACCCAGTCCTTAATTTATGAGAGGGAAACACTCCTCAGCTACTGAAATTCTGCTAGTGATTTTTCCCTTACCTTAACTGGAGATACATGAGGATGGGGGACTTCTGGGAACAAGTAATTTCTCACGCTAGAAAAAACAGAGAAAACAGAGGGAAGGAATAAGCTATTAGTGTTGATTTTTTGGTTTTGCTTTTGTTTTGCAGGTTGGCCTGGGATCCAGCTGGGGGAGAGGGGCTCACTCTAAAATAGCAAGGGGAGCTGCACTTTCCCACCTCGGACCATAAGCCAAGGATTTATATGTTTAATCACAACACCTGTAAAGAGATGAAAAATATGTAACCCAAAGGAAGCAACTGGAACCAGTCTACTGGAGACCAGTTCATAGAACACAAGAATAGAATGGCAGAGGAAGCCATGTGGGTTGAAGATTTAAGATTAAAATTATAATGATAATAAGCCTCAGGAGGTGGTGAGAGCTCTCTCTGGAGGCACTCAAGAGAAAAGTAGACAACCATCTGTCAGATCTGCTTTGATTTGGATTCTTGCATTGAGCAGGGGATTGGATTCGATGGCCATATTATAGGTCCCTTCCAACTCAATGATTCTATGATTCTAACTGAAATCATTTAATTTTTCACAAACATTTTCAAACGTGTCAAAATTGCTCCTTTGGTTGAAGAGTTTTCGGCATACATTTTAAAAATGTTTCCCCGTTCACTCATTTTCCACATCTCACCCACACTTTCAAATGTCCACAGAGGTTGTCATCATACAATATAGCCAATCTGAACTGACAGGATAGTAATGCAATGTACCGTATTTGCCGGTGTATAAGGCGACTGGGTGTATAAGACCACCCCCCAACATTCCCACTCAGAATATAGAATTTGTTATATACTTGCTGTATAAAACTACCCACTCTTCCGTCTGCGTGATTCTGCTTTGGCTGCATCATGGGGAGAATTCCTTTTGCCCCTTTTGGTTCCTTTTCGGAGAGGTGGCAGCCATTTTGGAGAGGCAGCAGCCATGTGGTCGCATCTCAAAATGGCTGCCGCCTCTCTGCTGTTCCGACAGTCAGCTGTTCGGCGCTAGAGTCAGGCTGTTCCCAGGCTAGGAGCAGGGCTCTACTGGGTCTTACTACCAGGTAAGTGACGTCACTGGGAGAGAGGGAGGGTTTGCTAGACATGCACCCGGCATACAAGACGACCCCCCCACTTGGAGGCATGTTTTTCAGGGCCAAAAGGTCGTCTTGTACACCGGCAAATACGGTAACCTTTTTCCCCAATCAACCAAACTAATCTAGGTGACTACACCAGGAAAGAGAAACAACTGGCAAGTTTTATCTGACCTAAGCTGCAACCCAGCTCAATGAGCTAGGAAAGCATATGCCAGAGAAAACCTAATAGTCTTGAAAATGCCACAAGACCTCCCATTATGTAAACAGTTGTACTGTATAATAGTGAGGTAGCCAAGTTACTCTGTTTCTGCAACAACAACAAATTGAAACAGGATCATTATGGTGCCTTCAAGACTCACAAATATATCACAAAGGGAGCCTTTGTAAACATAATTGTATTGAGTCTGTGCAGCATAAACCCAAAATTGGGTAAGACATCACTGTGGCTATCTGTTGCGTACTCAGACATACCCAGTTTGCACACTAGCTGCAGGCCCGAATGTGTCACATGTTTTAATTTTTTAAAAAACCAATCAAGAATAAGCAGCACAGCCTAATAAAAACTGTGTTCTGTTCTCTCCAGGCTGAGACTAAAAGGTATTATCCTAAGTATGTATACAGCTTGTCTTTCCCCCTATGAGCATCCCACTCCCCCGAATACTGAAAAAGTGTGAACCAGCCCTGAGATCTCTTGGAGAATACCAACTTTACTTCATATGGCAAAGGGGTCTCCAAATCTGTGGCTTTTATTTTTTTTAATTATTATTAATAAAATATCAGTATAGAAAAGTTTTTCTTCTCTAAACTTACCAATCACTTTTCCAGAAACATACACAAATTATTATCATTAATGGCACAGTTATCAGTGGTGGAAGTAGTCTATGGAACCAATTTCCTGCCAAATAAAACAAAATGAAATAAAAACTATATGTATTTATAAACTAGAATTTCTTATGATTGTTAAAAATCTTATAAATTGCAGCACTTCCTTCCATTCCCATTTCAAACAGGAGGAAATAATCTAAAACAGAATTATTTTAGACTGTTGGCCACTATCAGAAGAAATACAGTTAGATAAAATTCAAGAACAGAAATAAGAGTTCAATAGTATGCATGCCGAAGACTTAGGATCAAACATAATGACTGACTAAAAGATGGGAGGAAAACGTATGCTTATCACAGAATATGGTTTCCCTCACCTCATATCCTGTATGTAGCATGCTTTGTTTTGTGATTGGTCATTGGAAGGCAAACACATACTCACTTTGCCAGTATAATTCCAAAGGTATGTGTCTCTGAGGAAATCCTTGTTGAGGAATTTGATCAAAAGTGGGACTGACATATATGTAGATTTGTCCACATAGGATTGTGCTGAACATTTACTTTATGCACAGGGTTGCCCTGGTCTTCTAAGAGCCTCCCATTAAGAGTTTAAATTCCACTCTCGGGACAAGAGAAGATAATGGGATGGGTGGGCATCCAGTTCATAGGTTAATCCTAGAGAATACACATCCCACTTTAACATAGAAGTTCCCTTAGCAGTGATCCCCAACCTTTTTGGGACAGCGGACTGGCTGAGCCTCTGAGGAAGGTGGGGCCCCTGCGCACGCTCTCGGGCTCAATTCTGACTTACGGTGTCCCTTTTCAAGGTTTTCCAAGTACAAAATATTCAAATCGTTCACCATTCCCTTCTTCTGGGGGTGCTCTGGGACTATGAAGCTTGCCCAAGGGCACACAGGCTGGCTCTTCTCCCAGAAAGCACAGTGGGGAACAGAACTCCCAACCTCAAACTCCACAGCTAGATACCTAAACCACTTGCCACCAACAAAATTATTTCCACATGTATTTTGAAGTTGCCGTGGTCTGTTCTAGGGAGGCACACTGAAATTTCAGCCTTCCACAGCCAGAAACAACCATCTGGTTACTAGGAAAGGAGCAGCATTAAGGCCCATCAAGGCATAAACCATTATAATATAAGGCAGACCTTGGAAAGTTAAAAAAATTTTTTTTTAAATGGACCATAACAACTATATTTGGCTAGAGGACTCTAGGAGGACGAACCATACCAGTTTCTTAAAACTTAAACCTCAGAAAAGATCTGGTCATATGCCTGTAAAACAAACACCCCTTTTAAAATCTGCAGCTGACACAAACTTAAACCCAATGAGGCACATATGAGTTCTTGGACTTACGCTCAAGTTGTGTAGTTACTGGTTCAAATTTGTCAACCATATTTCTAGGATTGACACTATAAGCTTGAACAGCAAGCAGGTAGGTTGTACCAGGCTCCAGATTTCTCAGCGTAAGTTTCTTTTCATTCCGATCTTTGATTGTGTGTTTACATGCCACTAGATCACCTGTATCCAAAAAAAGGGGGGGGGACATGGCAGTGAACAAAGGTCATAGTTCCTTACTTCATATTATTTATGATGTGTTGAGTTTAAGGCATAGCGTATGGCTGTCCGCCTCCTCAGGGTGAGAGTGTGTGTAATTGGTTCATGTTCATCTGGTAATTTGGATGGCTGAGACAGGTATCATACAGACACCTCTATGTAGCTTAACAGGGAGAAATGCCTAAACTGGAAACTTTGAGACTGAGCTAGGCCTAGTTCTGCTCAAACTTCTGTGCTCAAAATCCAGCTCAACTAGCTTATTACATTTGGAGGAAATCAGGCAATACTATAGCTCAGACTGCTACTTTTTAAAATTTAATTTCCCCCATTTTCTGTATTTGTGTGTACACACATTCATCTAAATGAAATATGGCCCAGGGCTGGATGTAGCCCTAGGGGCTGGATGTGGCCCCTAGGACTCCCACAGTGCCCCCCCCCAGGTTTGTTGGTTTCTTTTTTTAAAGGCTCAGCAATTCCCTTTGTCAGAGCCTTGTAAAGATTCTGCCCTCCCCAAAGAAGGGTGATGAAACTGTGAGGATCTTAATGCAGGAATAAAGAACATCCAGTCCATTGTATTGATATTCAGGAGTCCAACTTCCAGCCGACTTTTTCTGCATGTAAGGAAATTCTGGAGCTCAAGTCCCACCACAAATTCTTAACTAGTGCCGACACTTCTTTCACTGGGTGTCTTGATTTCCTGTTCCTACCCTCGGTTCCTGGACTTAGCTTCCTTTCCTGTTATGAATTTCTTCTCTGGTTGGTGTCACATGTTTTTCTCTCTTTACGAGCTCAGCCTACGAATTCCCAGCAGCCATTTGATCTAAATATTCTTGTGTTACTTAAGAATACAGTACATTATTCAGAATTTCCCGGTTACCTGGAAATATCAGTGTTTCAGATAACTTTAATGTGCAGTTCCTGTTTGCCATTTTGATGTAAACATTGTAACCTCTGATAAAACCAAGCTGGGAATCTTCAGGATAAGATTCCCAACTGACAGTAACTGAACTGGAAGTCACTGCAGATATGTTAAAGGATGGATCCTGAACTGGCTCTGGAAGACAGGAAGTTGATAAAATTGTTACATGCTTCCCAGACTACTATTCTTGACATTATTGCCCGTTATCCATTTATTGACCATGTAAAATGACACTAAGAACTGAACACTACCATTTCTAAACCAAAATTGGGATCAGACTAACTGTTTCCTAGAAAACCTCACTGATTTCTACAGACTTCTGTAGCTCCCCTCCCGGAATCTATGTTCATGTCAAGTCTCTGAATTACTCCTGGCTCAGCATATGGGCAAAATCCAAGGGGGAAAATAAAAGGTGTTGGGGATAGGAAGGCAAAATATTATGGCACTTTAAAGATTGATAGCTTTATTTCATGGTGAGCTGCGAGGATCAAAATCTACTTCTACAAACAAAAGGAAGAAAAGTCAATTTTGATACAAGAAAGCTCACATTGAACTAAATCTATCACTCTTTATAATTCTATAATAATTTGCTTTTCGCCTCCTTTTCATGTTTTGGAAACTCCTAGCTCATGTTATTCAAATTGGGCTTTGCTTTTGTTGGTGGTTTGTTAGTTTGGCATGCCAGAACTCCTGCACAGTTATCGAAGATGCCACCACTCCGTCTTCTGGCTAATGCAGTAGAGACCGATGGTTTTGCTCTCGGTCGGGCAGGAAAAATTCAAAACAGATTCAGCACCTTGGGTAGCTGCTTTAAAATTGAGACTAAAACTTAGCGTGGGTTTGAGCCTCCGCTGGCCTACCCTATCAAAGGCACTGTCAGAAAACACACAGTAGGGTAACACTGCTGAAGGAAAACGGGTTTCAGTCTAATGGCTTGATCTTGGATATCTAAAGAATGGATTGACTGTGGCATGAAAGTTCACAGGCTAGACCACAGACAAGGTAAGTGTGACCCTCCAGATGCTAGGCTGTAAATTATGTCATACATCACCAGTGGCTACATGAAAATGGGAGTCACAGTTCAACAATACCTGGAAGGCCACATGAACTGATTTCATTGCATGCTTCCAGAACTGATTTAAGGTACAACCCTGCCAAAATCAAGTCCTGTAGAACATACACAATACAGTCCTTTTTAGGCTGACTCAGAAGTGTTCTATTGATTTCAATAGATCTGATCTCCGGATAAATATGCATAGAACTGTAGTCCCCCAGTTATATCAAAGTACCTCCCTTTGGCAAGACTGAAATATGCTTTTTAAAGGAGATCTGGACTCTTTATTGCTCTGATTAAATCAAGTCATTCCTCTGGACTTATTTCAGTTTGCGACAGGTACTGAAACCATGGCTTCTTGTTTTTGACACAACTACAATTACTCTATCATTAACACAGGGTCCAATGGGAACTATTAAGACTAATGAATTTCTTTTCATAAAATTATTTCCAAGCTCTAGCAACAAGCTTGCATTTTGTCCCATTAGCTTCAAATCCTTGGACAAAGGAAATGTGAAATTAACAGTTTTGGTCATGAGAAGAAGCAAAACCAAACCCCAGAGACACTCTTGCTGGCAACTCTGTGGGTTTTTGTAGTCATAGGACAGGCACACTTGTTCAGGAAAAACAGTTCCAAATAGCAACATGAGGCTAATCACTTACTGAAGAGGGGAGAGATTATTAGAACCACACTTTTTGCTTATGTCAGGGAAATAAAGGAAGAGTTATCGGTCCAGGTTCATCCCACCTGCAACCCTCTATATACAAGTGCAGTTTCCAAGGATTCTATTTCATTCAAGAGCAAATCAGATGCTGAAAATTCTGCTCATTGAAATAAAAATTACAATTCAGACCAACTACTATACAGTTTGTTTCACACTAAGAGTGCAAAGCTAACTGCCCCAAACCCTCTCACCCCAGAGATGCAAACACTTACTTAGGATGACCTTAACTTTGTGCCAGCATTTCTCTAGGCTAGAGGAGAGATCTGGCCAAACTCAGCTCGTTCTTTACCCTGCCCCTGCTCTGCTCCTTTTTCACCCTTCTGCAGGAAGGTCTTAGCAAGCAAAGTAGATCTGCTGGGGATTACTCTGGCTGCAGAAATCTGAAATCAGCCAGCAGAGGAAAGTTATACCAGCACAAGGACATATGTGCCAGCAGAAGACACTTTTGCCAAATCCCATCATCCTACAGCCTAACAATTTTTTAGGCTGTTAATAATTAATTCATTAATGAAGTCAATTCTTTAATTACACCCAGAAGCAGGATGAGTCTACAGAGTTCCTTTTTTCTAGAAGCGTATTCAACACATACAATTTCAGCATGATTAGAGAGTGCTGCTGGCTTACCCAATTCTTCGAGATATTTAGTCTTCTTTTCCAGTAAGCACATTCTATTACCTTGAGTCCCATACACTCTAAAAGTGTATCTCATCCCACGACTGAAAGCACCTAAAACATAAGGAATTTCCAGAGACATACTGGTAAGCCAGACTAGTCAGAGTACAAAATCAGATTACACTTACTATATACAAGCCATCTTATTGAAGGAGATATTATGAATTACTGCAATGACTATGTTGGAGAATTAGCTAAGCAGAAATTCATGTAAATTTGTCTGTAAAACCCTTGTCTCTTTACATACAGTGATGCCCCGCATAGCGACGTTAATCCATTCCAGGATTAACGTTGCTATCCGGAAACATCGCTATCCGGAACGTAAAACCCCATAGGAACACATTAAACTCCGTTTAATGCGTTCCTATGGGGGGAAAACTCACTGGTAAGCGAAGATTCCCCATCCGGCCGCCATTTTCGCCGCCTCGGTAACCGAGGGCAGGGCGCGAAAACGCTGCAGGCGGCCATTTTCTGCACCCGCTGGCCATTTTGGAACCGCCGATCAGCTGTTTCCCTAACATCGCAATGTGAAGATTGGTAAGTGAAACGCTTACCGATCATCGCAATGTGATGTTTTGCCACCTGAAACATTGCAAACGCATCGCTATGCGGATTCGTCGTTAAACGGTGCACTTGTTAAGCGAGGCACCACTGTACATACATACATTCTTATTCACAAATATACCTCCATTCATGCTCTTCAAAAACAACCCATTTCAAAGACTGTTTTCATCATCAGTTTAATAGTTGCCTGTCACACTGATAGTGGAGTCAACATCATTGCTGAATGTATATGGCTTCAGCACTAATATTCCACTAACACCAGAGAAACTCAGCCAATAGCATATTTCCACTAAAGAAACCCAGAGCTCTCACAGCTAACAGCTAGAGAGGCTTATAGTTACTGTGATCTCTCTATATTTCCCCCCCCCCCTTTCAAATGCATTTAGTAAATTCACAAAACCACACTCTCCTGACTAATATGAAGCAATAAGAGCTTTTCCCTCACACACATACATGCAAAGGCTGGGGAGGGAAGGCCAGTTTCTATCATGGTTTCTCTCATTACATTTGTTGAAGCTCTGCTGGTGTTTGTGGATTTCAATGGCTTCCTTGTGCAGTCTAACATAATGATTGCTGGTGTTGTCCAGCCTGTTTCAGGGCACATTCAGCTACTGCCGATTTTTCCAGTCGTTTTAGTCTGCAGTGTCTCTCATGTTCTGTGATTCTGGACAGAATCAAAGCTGGACATGAAATTCTATTTCAAAACACAGAAGTACTGGACAACACCAGCAATCATTATGTTAGACTGCACAGGGAAGCCATTGAAATCCACAAACACCAGCAGAGCTTCAACAAAAAAGAAGAAAGTTTAAAACTCAACAAACCTTGGCTCCCAGTACTGAAAAATACAGCCTGCAAAAGGTCAACGAACTCTACTCAGCTACAAGAACTGGTGATCACTGCACACAAAAGACCAGCTAATGGTACCCATCAATCACAGTGACAGATCCTCTCTCCCCCTTATTGCAACAATACACCCACAACAAAAAAACACGCTGATCACCATAATCACCCAATCTCCTGAAGAGGATACACACACAAAAAGCTGATCCCACAGCTATACTCAACTATCCCACAAATCTGCACCAGACCACAGATAGAGTTCTGACTCCTGTCCTCTGAAGATGCCGGCAGCAGAGACTGGCAAAATGTTGGGAAGAAAAACCTCAAGAACATGGCCAGACAGCCCAAAAAACCTACAACAACCATCATTAATATTAGTTAGACTAGGCAGATACGTAAGGTTGCTCCTGGGGCAACAGATAGCATAAGTAGTTTGCTTCTGAGCTCAAATAAAAATAAAGAATATTACTTCCAACTGCTTATGAATTTTTTTATGGATAAAGTAAATGCGTCTGTTTATTGTTAATCCTTACTAGCAACACCTGTAAATTAAAAAGTACTTCACAGATGTAACGATTGTAAATAGATTTACACCAGAGATGTTTACAGAGCACAGCATATTTTGTTAAAACTCCTTCAGATAGGGTTAAGAGAAGGGGGAAAAAGGAAGGAAATTTAGATACTTCATATGCTGCCACTATATTCTATCTTGGGTAAGAGAAAAAAAGTTGTATCTTTTAATTGGTGCGTGTCAATGAAATGTGTCACAGTCCAAGATATCCCAACCAGCCTCTCACCCTGGACAAGGGCACCGGGACCCAGTCTGCCACGCAGGGTATTGAGTCCAAAGACAAGCACCAAGCTGGGAGCCAGGTGGCTGGACCAGGAGCACAGAGCCCGAACAAGGCACTGAAATGCTGAAGACCAGCAGAAGCAAGCAGGGGTCAAGCCAGGAGCACTGGAATTCAGGGGCTCCAGAGCAGCAAGGCACAGCACAGCCAAAGCCCTTTGTTGCTGAGGGAAGTTCTGGGAGGGAGAACCACTCCTTAAACAGGCCTTCCCTACAGGTTTCCAGGTGAGCCTCATGGGTGACCCAGCAGCTGCTACAAAGGCCAGGGCCTGAGTCTGCAAACACCAGGCCATTCCTGGGTCAGGCTGGCCCCAATTCTGCAGCTGCCAGGGTAGTGTGTGCCAAATCCTGACAAAATCTTTATGGTTTTCAAGTCAAACAGTTAAGTAATAGTCGTATTTATCTTATCATATTTTTATTTGTTTATTTAAAATATTTCTACCCTGCCTTTCTCCTTAAGTCATCCAAAGTGGTTGACATCAGTAGAAGACAATATTTAAAAGCTAAAAAAAACAGTATGTACACAAATATTAGAATTTTATGCTCTTGGTCTATTACTTTCTTGAAATCTATATACTTCAACGTCAAGCTTTCTCAATAAAAGAAGACCTAAAAATATATGAAGATGTTTTGGATGGCTGAAATAAAACTGGGTATCCAGAAGATATTTCTGAAAGGTGCATGGATTTTGTTTGGGTTTATACAACTAATAAACTTTCCCTTGTGAGGATATATTGTCAGTTGTGGATGAATCACAGAAATTACAATCCCTTTGGGGTGTGCTCTTAAGGCAGGATCCTGAGAAGAGGTGATTCGTTAGAATCTGTAATCTGACAGAATAATTGGTTTTACAACAGTAGTCTGCAATACCTTTCCCCCACAGGGATTATTCATTCAACCACCAAGTTGCATGTATCTTACCAGATGTAATGATAGTACTGGACTCATTCTGCCCAAACCTTCTCCACTGAAAATCACAAGGCTGAGACCTTGGGTAGTTGCACCAATCAACAACATAGCCATCAAATTTGCTTGTAGGCTTCCAAGAAACATAAATACCATGTGCTGTGTTGCCGGTTGTGTTTTCTTCACTGTATTTCACATCACCTACAACAAACAGACAAATGGTACATTTCCATATTTGAATTAATGTGAAAATCCATGCCTAAGTCCTCAGAGTTTTATTAACTTTGCTACCATGAAAGCCAGTGCGGTGAACAGAGTAAGAGATTAGAACTCAGGAGACCTGGGTTCAAATCTCCACAGAGCCATGCAAATCTACCAGGGGATGGCAATGGAAAATTATTCCTTGAGCATCTCACACACTTTGAAAACCCTGTGAAGGTTAGTGTCTGAAGTGACCTGATGGCACATAACACCATGTTTATGCCTTTGTGAAGACAGCTGCTAGTCACAGTGTAGAAGTGATGAAATGGAACTAGACCCAAAGAGCACCTCCTCCATCACACTATTGCACTATTTTTACACCAACCCTCATCCCACCTAGCCAATCCTCTGTAACAGGAACAACAATGTTCAGCAAATGGAATGAGTTCTGGTGTGTTACAAAAAAGATATATGTATGTAACTCAAAAGAAAGTCTTGTAAACCTTCTAGCTTTGTTGTTGGAGCTTCTCAACACTTTGGAAAGCTCAGTGGTTTAGATCAGTGGTTCTTAACCTTTGTTACTCAGATGCTTTTGAACTGCAACTCCCAGAAACCCCAGTCAGCAAAGCTGGTGGTGAAGGCTTCTGGGAGTTGCAGTCCAAAACTCCTGAGTAACCCAAGGTTAAGAACCAGTGGTTTAGATCTCTGGCTGCTGAGCCAAAGGCTGGGAGTTCAATTCCCCACTATGACTCCTTTAGACTGGGTCTGGACTTGATAACCCAGAGGGTCCCTTTCAGCTCTGCAGGTCTAAGATTATTATTATTATTATTATTATTATTATTATTATTATTATTATTATTATTATTATTATTATTATTATTATTATTATTATTATTATTATTATTATTATTATTATTATTATTATTATTATTATTATTATTATTATTATATATGCAACAGAAGGAAAAAATACAAATGCAAACATTTCAGTTGTATGAAATATCTAAATTAGATAGGTGCACTTTCTAGTCATATCCAGGGGACACAAATACAAAGCACAGCAACACAGCTGCCATTGCAGTCCAGTCTCACTCCGCTCCCAGAACCAGCCCAGTCTACTCCAGCAAGGAGGTGGGAAGACGAGTCTCATCACCTCCTGCTGCTGTGCAGTTGGCTTGAGGGGCTAGGTGGGAAGGTACCAGCAGGAGTATATCCACGATTGGTGCGATGTTGCTGCCACCAGACATGCACAGACAGGGAAGCCCAGTAAGTGGACTAGGCTGGGGGTGGGGGGTGGGACTCGACCACGGTGGCAGCTGTGCTGCTGCACTTCTTATTCATATCCCCTGGGTAAGAATACAAAGCACACATCTCTAATCTAAATTAAATACTCACTAATTCTTTTATATTTCATTGTTGTATATGGGAAAGGAAGAAAAGACCCAGCACTGAAGCAAAACTACCACTGAGCAGTGGATGGTTCACCATGAACCTCTGAGTTTCAATGCAGCCGAGGTGAAATCCCCAACATTCTGCCAATCATGTGTTCCTTTTGCTTTTCCCACAAGCAATACAGTCATCATGAAAGTTGCAGAAAATTAAAACTAATGAACAAAGAGGTCTGGATGCACAGGAATTCCAATGCTTTTTCAACCAGCAATTGTGACACCCTGGCAGTGGGGTTCATGGTACAGTACATCTATTCCTTGGCACAAGATATCAAAAGAAACAAACCATTGTCTTCAGCTGCCGAGAGGTGGAGCACAGAAGGAGGGGATGCGCTTGCAGAGTTCTTTGCCCAGACCGTGATTTTGTAAGATTGGCTGTTGAGGGAAATAGTGTAGTTGTTTGACTTTGTTGAATGGCAGCCACCAGACTGCTCTACATTTTCCCAGCATATCTCATACGTTTTGATGTTTCCATTAGCTTGAAAGCCCGGAGATGCCTACAAGAAGGAAAACAAAAAACCAATAAATAAAGCCCATGTGCTTTTAACAGTACCAAGTTGCTCTTATGTGTCATCTTTAAAGAAGGCTGCCTGCTTTTATTTTTATTTCCCATCTTGCAACAGATGAAGATGGCAACTGTCGGGTGCATGTGGCAGAAACTGCAAGAGTAACATCCTCTCATGTAGTGGGGTATTTAATGGTGCACTTAGAATGCATGAGACTTCCAATGCTAGAGAAAATGAACACAGCACACCTGAATCTTTGAAAGAGCAATTAGAAAGAAGGCAAAGAGAAAGTACCGTATTTTTCCGTTTACAAGACGACCCAAAGTATAAGACAAATCCTCCTTTTTCTAACCCCAAAGTAAAATAAAGAAGAGATCAAAGGGCTCCCTTTTTGCTAACCTCCATGCCTTCTCAAAAGGCAAGGGGTGTGGGCTTTAGCAAAAAAAGGAAGGGCAGCCATTGCTCCCTTTCCATTGCTAACAAGGCAGGAAGGTGTGTCCCAGTGTGCGCCTCCTGCTGCTTCCACTACGAGAGGCGACAAGGCAGCGGTGATCGGGCAGGTGGGGGGAGGCAGCAGCCAGAGGCGCCAGAGTGCATGTGAATGCTCCTTCGCCTATGCCTCCTGCTGTCTCCGCCCCTGGAGGGGACAGAGGGGACAAGGCAAAGACTGAGATGAGCCCCTCAGTCTTGCTGGAGGTGGTGATTGGGCGGGCGGGCGGGTGGAGGCAGGCATCAAGAGGCACCGGAGCATGAATAGAATACTTTATTACAATCAACAGATCAGATGTGAGCAACACAGAATAACCGCACAAGTATAAACAGAATCAATACAATTATAATATACATTATGTGCAGAAGACTCTTAGGGGAACAAAATCCATAAATAAATCTTAGGAGTATACCCCTACAACCGGAGCATGTGTGAATGCTCCTTCGCCTCCGTCTCTGCCTCCTCCTGCTGCTGCCCTGGCCACGGAGGGGACAAGCCGTGAGCTCTGAAAGAGGCAATTGGGTGACGGCGGTGGCAGCAAGAGGTGCCTGAGCACGCACGTGCACAACTGCTTCCTTCCGTTTATAAGACGACCCTCAATTTTTCCTCTAATTATTTTAGGGGAAAGTGTCCTCTTATACACGGTAAACTACGGTAATTCTACTTCTAAGATTGGTGGCAGCCTGCCATTTTCCATTGCACCCAAGGCAGATGGGAGGCATAAGTGGCTCAGGACAAACTTGTAGATCGGCAAGAGAATCCTAATGTCTTTGTCAGTGGCAGCCCTCTGAAAGCAAGAAAATATTCCGAGGGTAGGAGGCAGATCTTTTGCCTTAGCTCAGGATGATGAAAGGTAGGCCTGTGTTTGTCTGTGAAAGGGAACAAATAAAACATGGTGCAGGTTTCTGGGAGGAGCTCATTTTCAACGACTCTCCAAGCACAGAGCATTGGAGATGTAGGAGTGCCTTTCTCAGAAAGTCTAGTGCAAGAAACTAAGAAAACAGAAAAGCCAAAACTAATCAGAACCTGAACGATGATGTGAAAGCCCCTGTTGAAACTTGAATAAGAAAAGAAACCCTAATAATTACACTTTCAGAACAAAGTTTAGAAACACTTCTTGTGGTATCCTCTTCCACAAGCCGGTACTTGGGACCATTTATATGTTCTGAGCTTGTACTGGCTTCTGTATTTTCTATTTTTTCAAGATTTGAGGTACAGAAACATCAGGCTGGATTTGACTGAAGGCCTGGATTTTATTTTATTTTATTTTTTATTTTTTGTGACAGGGGTTTGGCTGAAAACCGTACCAGTTATTACATGAAAGAGAGGGACATAAAACACATTTGATACAACAGTGCAAGAAGACTGATACAGGAAGAGCTTGGAACAATTTGCAGAGACCATAATGGTTAGGGAATAGACACGGGTACTTCGCATTTGTATCCTGGGGTAGCATAGGCATCCTTCAGTCTCGAGAGACTATGGTAACATGCTCTGAATCGAGGAGTGTCCTCTCCAGAGCATGAAGCCTGGGTAAAGTAATATGGAGGATAGGCTGTTACCCAAGCAGCAGATCCCCCCTCTCTACGTTGCTGAAATAATCCAATGGAAAGGCAAGAGCCAATACAACTGGTTCCAGCAATGTTGTAGGAGTTGGCAGAACGACATGAACTGCCTTTGGGACTCCAGCTCCAGATTTTGCCTCTAGGTTAACTCCTGAAGCCTTTTCCATCAGTGGATTTAGCCACAAGGCAGTAGAAGTTTGAAATCGGAGTTTTCCTTCTCCTACATGGGCTGCCTTCCGTGCCTGACGAGCCTCACCTACCCGGCCTGCTCTTTAAGAGTGCAGAAGTATGATCTGACCCTTAAAACTTTCCTGCCCCCCAGGTGTATGCAAATCTAATACAAACTGCAGCAGCACAGGTGCCACAGTGGCCCAATTCCCTCCCCCAGAACCAGCCAGGTCCACTAACCGGGTTCTGCACAGCATGGCACTCCTCCATAATCATCATCATAGCGCTAATTGTGGAAGGAGCACAGCTGATGCTTCCCCACCTTCCTGTGCAGCTGAACACAACAGCAGGTAGGTGGGATGGGGAGTCTCCCTGCTCAGCTGATCAGTGATCAGCCATGGGGGAGTGTAGGGAAGTGCTGGCTTGGCTCCTTCCACAATTGGCATGACGATGGAGGAGCGCCACACCACATGGAGCCTAGTGAGTGGACCTGTTTGGTTCAGGGAGAGGGAATTAGGCCGCTGCGGAGCCATGGTGTCACAGTTTGTATCTGTATCCCCAGGATACGAATACAAAATGTCCATGTCTATTAGGGAATCCCAGGAACTGTAAGAAAAAAAGTAACTTTTCTCAGCTGTGGACATGGTAGATACTGTATTTCAGGTCTACCAAATGGTCTTAACAATAATGCACATGAGAAAAAAATATGTAAAAGTGCAACAAATCTATTTAATCTATTTAAAATTGAGATTAAATGAGATTAAAGAGACACAAAAGGATCAAACACCCACCCACTGCCATACATCAGAATATGTTTGCAAATAAATTCAAAATATTACAAAAAGGTTACCTTCCAAAATACAGTTACATTACGTTCCTTGAAACCTGGACTAATATCTCCCCAAATATCCAGTTGTCCCGCTGGAGCTGCAAGTTAAAGTATGTATGACATTGTGTCACTAGAACATAACTTAGTTTATCAAAAATCTAGACAAAGTCATGGAATCAATTCCTATTTCTGCTCACTTAACCGTCTTCAGAGTAGACTCTAGTAACTTTCAGACGTAGCAGTACAGCAAGTCAGAGAGTTCATTTCTCTTGTCACGATGGGCTGTTTACATTTAGTACATTGATTATTGTAGTTGGTCTGCCCTCTCCCAAATAAAGGGTAGTCTATAAGGTATCTAGTTGCCACGTGTGCCCCCAGAGGCATCTGGTGGGTTCACTGTGAGATACAGGAAGCTGGACTAGATGGGCCCTCTTGATCCAGCAGGGCTCTTCTTATGTCGCTGGATTGGTCCATATCAACAAATCAGTAGCCAGTCCTTTTGTAAAGGTAATGACTCTTAACTGCACCTTCAAGACCAAGCCACCCTCAAATGCTTTGCCTTAGAACAGGGAAACGTTAGGAGGTAGCTGCTGGTGATGTCATTTGAAAGATCTCAGGGTTTCAAGGCTTAGAACAATACTGCAGCAGCATTTTCAATGCAATCAGAGTGGTATTGATGGCGCCTGTAACCTGTGTTCCCCCTGCCATCTGATAACCAGATTTCTGAAACTCCATCTCTCCTCCCCCTAGCCACAACTCTTCAGTAGAACAGACAAAGGCCTTATCATTGCTCTTCCCTTCATATCAGTTGCTGGTCTGCACATGGACAGAAGAGAGGAGCTTTTTGGACATCTTCCATTCTCCTTCCACCCAGTGCATGCATGGCAACGGGGCTGACTGATGGTCAGGGAATTAGTTCAGGTGGATGCAAAGGACGGTAAGCCAGCTAACACCCAATATCCTTCCCATCAGGCACAGTATCCTCACCAGATTCGTTTGTTTGGATAGTTATAGTTTGGCTCCATTTGCTCCATTTCCAGAACAGATCATTGGCAGCAGCACAGCGTACTTTCAGCGTATAATTTGTGTAGACCTGTAACCCATACAAATTAATATGGGGATGCAAAGGAGGACTGGACAACACGGTCATATTGTACTGCAAAACATAAATATTAAAACAGTTATCAAGTGATGGTTTTTTAGGACTGCTATTTCCATTTCTTAAAGCCAAGGACACAGAAAGAAACAAAATAATAATAGCAATGAAGAGCTAATAATAAGAATAATAATAGCAATGCAGCAGTTCTCTTATATATTTTTCTGCATTTTAGATTTCATTTGTTTTATCTTTTTCCTTAAAAGAGAACCCAAAGCAGCTTACATCACTAAAAGACCATTTTTATAGCTAAAAACAGTAAGCATACAAATACTTAAAAGGGTCAAAAAACACACTACAAAAACAACAAAACAAAAACACATTGGAAGCAGTAAGGCACAACAATCCAATTAAAGCTGTAATCCTAGGTTCTGGGAATGCATTTGCAGAGCCGCAGGATTAATCAGAAACTCCCTTTTAAGGGAACTGGGACCTTTGGAAAGTCTGGGGCCATTTCCCACTGTGGGCTATCTCCCCCCCACCCTTCTGACAAAATCAGACAAGACTGGAAGTTTTCTCAACAGCTGCAGGGATTTGTGGGGGTTGCTGAATAAAATAAGCACAAATGCTTTAAAAGAGGGTCACATGACTGGAGATGTCTGCAGATGGAATCCATTTGTGTCCTTTTTCTTGCATGTTTCACAGCGGAGGGGGGCTCTACATGGCCCCAGGCCATGAAATTCCCACCCTTGTCATAGACATAGTTCCAGACTCTGATGAAGAAAATCGTCATCTAGTCCCTGTCCGTCACTGTGGAGGTTTCTCACTGCAAGGTCAGAATAACCACCTTGCAGAGAAGGGAAAGGGACGTGCTGAGGGTCTGCTGGTGGGTAGGCATGGACAAGACATGGGTCTAGCAGTTGTTCCCAACTTTGGATCCCCAAATGTTCTTGGGTTAGTTCCCAAAAATCCAAGCCAGCACAGCTAGTGGTGAAGGCTTCTGGGAATTTTAGTCCAAGAATATCTGGGGACTCAAGGTTGGGAACCACTAATCTACTGGATTCCTTGATATCTATCTAAGCCTTCATCCACACATGGTATGGCAGCTGGATGGTTTCTGATGCTGATCTAGCTGAATTTCCTCCATTGCTTGCAGGAGAGAAACTTGTGGTAGTTTCTTTTCTAAAGCTGCCACAGAGGAGGAGAAAGGGAACCAGTATTTCTGACGTCCATTCTGCTTTGCTAGCAAAAACCTGACCAAGAGTTGGAAATGATGGATGCTCCATCACTAAGAGTGCTGGAATCATACACACATTGAAGACTATGGGCATACATAGTGTAGCTGTACATGAGACATTTTTGTGGCATTTTAAAAACTTAACAAATTACTCTCTTCAGCAATTGTGTCTCATATCTCTGTTTCATCAGATCTAAAATCATCTGGTACAGACATCTATTGGAATTCTGAGGCACCTGTAGATTAATTAGGGTGGCAACCTGAAATGGAGGGCAGGGCCTCTATGTTTAATATGTGCTGTCAAATTGGAATTAACTAATAATGACTCTAATACAGCTTTTAAGGAAAGTGAGATATTTCAGGTGTGGTTTTACCAGTTTCACACAGACCTCCAGTGAGTTTCCATGGCTGAGTAGGGATTTGAACTGTATCTTTAATAACTGTACAGAAAATAAAATTTCAGCTGAAGTAACTCATGCTGTAATCCCTGCTGAAATTAAAGGTATAGCAGCCCTGTCATCCATCTCAGTTAGCTATCCTAAAATTAAGAAATGTTGGGTTTGCTGTAATCTGGCTACCCTTATGAAACTGAAAGGGGATGTCGGTAGAGTACATGTTTCCTTAATTTAATATTAGATGTTTCTCACCTGTTTTTCTTCCGCATCCAGGGAAAAGATGTTGACCTGGCATACCACCAGCAGTGTTTTCATTATAGGTTTTAAAGTCCAGTATAACTGGATCATGGTTGCATTTTGATAACCAACTGACAGCTCATCAGGAGGTGGAAGCAGAACTGGTTTAAAGAGAAAGAGAGAGAGAGAGAGAGAGAGAGAGAGAGAGAGAGAGAGAGAGAGAGAGAGAGAGAAACACTTCTGAAAGAGCTTTTCAAACTTCTGGAGACAGTAGAAACAGCCAAAATAACTTTAAATTGCCTCACTATTCTTATTGCAGACCACCAGCTGATATCTCTGAAATTTATAATTACCAGCCTCACATAATAAATACTGAAGGTCTAACTACATTTAGCTGGTATTTAGAAGTAGCACTCCTTTAAGGGTGGAAAGCTGACACTTTTTCACAGAAATTGATTTTCCTCACCTATAAATCTTGCATATACAGTAGTGTTCTTTGTGATACATCACTGGAAGGTTTAAAAAAATCCTTTTTGCAAGTCTGACTGCCTGGGCTCCTGTCTCTGAGAAAACTGAATTGTGAGTGGAAAATGAGCATTTCCCTTAGTGTATAGTTTGATCATGATTTTTATCCAGTTTCTCTCTCTCTCTCTCAACCATAGAATGACTTTCATCAATGAAGTAGATACGACTATACTCCACCACCCACTATTTTCAGAATCTGTTCACTAGATCTGAAAAACTGCAAAGGGCTAGAGAAAAAAAAGTACTACTCCCTCACTAGAAGTCTGCTCAACTAATGCTAGGTTTCAGTCAGCCTCTGAAAACTGGAAATACAGGGAACACTGATATATACAACATCTTCAGCTCAGGTTCTGATTTAAGCCAAAGAGTCAAGTTTTTGTATGCACCACGTCAATTTTGAAGCCTCATCATCCACTGCAACAAGGTATTTCTCTGAAAGCTACCCAGAGACCTCTGGGTAGAGTGGGCGGCATATAAATAAATAAATAAATAAATAAATAAATAAATAAATAAATAAATAAATAAATAAATAAATCCGACTTATGAACTTAAGATTCAGCTTCTGTGATACATTTGGTCTAACCATTACAGAAAGTTGTTGTCGTTTTCCTTTCTCCTACTCCTGATACTGTATTGCAGTGTAGCAAGGGTGTTTAAGTATCAGAATTTGCTACACTGAAATGGCAAAACGGATTTTTGGTTGATTGCAATTGAGCACAGCATGTTGAGCTCAGTTATAGCACTGAAACCAGTGTGGAAACAAGCTTGAAGAGGATCAAGATTTCTTTGTTTTGAATGAGAACAACTGTTTAGAAGGGTACGGAAACTAGAGCAGCACTTCTTATCACAAAAATTAAGTGCTTGCTTCCTCCCTCATCTTGCTTGTACTGTTCTTCTTGGTACAAAAGGAGTGCCATTCTCTTTCTTTTCACCATTATCCCTTTCTTCCAGTACTTGCCACTGTTACTGTAGTAAAACAGATTCCAGGAGTGTTGGGAAATTTTGTAGCATTGGCACTGCTGCTATGCCATT
This sequence comes from Pogona vitticeps, assembly GCF_051106095.1. NCBI lineage: Eukaryota > Metazoa > Chordata > Lepidosauria > Squamata > Agamidae > Pogona > Pogona vitticeps. The sequence goes on from NC_135784.1 coordinate 292,219,168, forward strand.
TAATTCATAGTGGAGAATGGTAGCATTGAGAGCTTGGCCCTTTTTCTTGGGAGCAGAAAGGTAAGCAGAGGCAGGTAGGCTGCAGAGGAAGGAGAGACGCTGATGATGTTCAGAGTAGGGGCAGGAGCAATTTGTTGGCATCAAAAGAGAAAAAAAATGCCACATCATAGTGCCTTAAAAGTCTTATAAATTGATGCCGGTGCATACACGCTCCATTGTTCCGGAGTTCATACAGAGTAAAAACAAATCCTAATATTACATGGGAGACCACCTCCAAAAACAGTGGCCATTTTAATCTAAAGTGGGGTGTGAGATCATGGAAAACATTATGAGAGACTGAATATTGAGGAAGGATTTAAAGTGATATGTAGATCTGACCCTTGGGGGGAAAACACCATGGTAGGAAAATTAATGGTATAGGAAGCTCTGAAGCCATAGGGGGTCAAAAAGACACTTAAGGGGAGTGTCCATCTGTAATTACTGAGTGAGAAAATAAGACAGTAAAAGGCAAAGCTCTATGTGTTTAGATCTAGCAATGTAGTATTTCAACCTGCCTTTGAGGAACTGAACAGAAGAACAACATCTGGATATTGCAGGAGAGACCCACCCTGGAAGAGTGGCCATTTTAATTCAGGGGGGGCGTGAGATCATGGGAAACATTACAAGAGACTGCACATTGAAGAAAGATTTAAAGTCTTCTGTTTATACAGTTTGTAAGTTTAGCCATTGTAGCATAATCAAATGTGTTTTTTTCCTTTCCAGTCTTCTGTTGGTGGGCACGTCTCTGTTATCATTTTTTTCTCCACGTCCTTTCTTAAACATTGTGCCAAAAATCAACCTGGTTTATTTGCATATTCAAAATATTTCTGTTTGATAAATATGGAGTTCCTTTTGCATCTCTTCAGCTTGTAAAGGATCCAGTTGAGCTTTAAGCTTCTTGCTTTCTCTCATTGTTTGTCAATGTTTTTGTTTTTTTGTGTGTTGTCTTTCTAATAGGTCAATTTTATCTGTTAAATTTCTTGTTTTTTCTGCTTTTTCTCTTTTCTTTTTTACTGCAATGGAGATCAGATTTCCTCTCATATATGCTTTGCTTGTGTCCCAAATAGTTGTGATTGGGAGTTCATCTGTATAAACAGAAGACCTATCAAAGAATTTGAAAAAAGTAATAATGCTGTACAGAACAGCATTATTACAACAGAAATAATGCTGTAAGAATACTCGTAAATAGGAAAACAGATGTTAAAAGAGTGAAAATGTGCACTAAGAATAAGATAGAACATAGGATGAGCAGAGCATTTATTTCAAAAGGTCAAGTAAATCTAAAGCAGGGGTGGGCAATTAATTTCTATAGGGAGGCCACATGAAAAATCTGAACTGTGTTCAGGGGCCGAACCAACTTTACTTAAAAATAAAATGAAACAGTGATGTAATGATTGTTTTTATTTTAAACTTGTTAATCTTCACAAATACTAAAGAGGTTTTCTGCGGTATGTTAAAGATAAGCAACTGATCAACTTCAGACAAAAAGCTATAAATGGTTTTGATGTTCAAAACTGTCTGTGAGCCGGACAGGAGCGGCTTGCGGGCTGTATGTCGCCCTCAGATCGCACTTTGCCCAGGTCTGATCTAAAGGGTAGAATAGTATGTCTGGAATAAAATGTAGAGTACAAGTCATGTATACAAATACCAGGTGCCCATGACATGCAAGAATTGTACATAAACTCACTTCTATTTTCATTATTTTTCTTTTTGTATCTTATTAATAAAATAAAATGAGGAGGAGAATTTAAAATGATGGTCAGACCCTTGGGGAACACAAATGCTTTAGTGATACTGAGTTTGCATTTCAGTATTTCGACTCAGATTTAGCACACAGGAGTCTTTGGTATTTTCCTGACTGTGAAAGCAAGATTTAATATAAAGACCATGATACAAGAAATTAGCACTTACCTCTGTTGGCTACATCAATGTCCACATAAGCCTGTTTCTGTCCAAGACAATTTTTGGATACCAGTGTTAAGTTATATTTGGTTTGTTCACCAGAAATCTTGAATTGGCACAGCCTGCACTGCTTTGTGCAACTGCAATATGTTTTTGTGTGAGAACTGTAAAGAAATAGTGGGAAGATGGTATGGTTTATTCTTCTTCTAACAAGAAACTGAATATTAGGGAAGTTCTGAAGGTTAAGAGACAGAAACATAGAAACTAGGATTTTAAAATGCATTCTGCAAACCTCCTCTGAAAACGCTCTGGAACCCATTCATTCTTCCTCTCTCTTACCAGCGTTAACAACAGTTGAGCGGGGCTATGATCTGTGGAAGTTACAGGGCATTAATTGTTTGGGAGTTTTGTGAGAGACACCCTGTATGGGGCATAACGGGCAGGGAGACTACAAGACCTCTATAATAGTGTGTCGCTCCCATGCCTCTTCTTCCATCTGCATAAAGTCCCATCATGTCTGATGGAGCCTTTATTCCTCAACTGTAAGCAATTAAAAACACCTAAAAGGACTTTGATTTTGATTGTTGTTGCTGTTGTTTTGTTTAAAAAAAACCAGAATCCTGACATGGTGAACTCCTGCAGACTTCTGAAAGTCCAAAAAATATATGAAAGTTCCAACCCTGGCTTCAAACTGTGCAACTTGTGAAAGTTGCAAAAAAAACCCCAACTGCAGTAGCTATGGTTTGCTTCACTTATTTCGTTTTTAAAAATTTGAACCACTGGATGGGTTCTTTGCGTGTTTCAAAATAATCAGCTATTCCTTCTGTGTTTGCTGTGTGTATTTGTGCTTTGCTTCTTAATACTAGTATTGCAGATGCTGCCCAAGGCATTTTGTATAAGCTGTAAAAACTCTGACAAGGGCAGCACTCCTTGTCTTGCTCTCACTCTGGAGGTGAGCCATCTCTTAAGGTTTTAAAATTCATTCTCTGCACATGTCTTGTTGTGTTGAGATAGCCTAAATCAATATGAACAACAAATATAGCTAGCATTTTCTCCACCTTTACTTCCAGGTCTTATTTCGACTTCTGCAATCTATTTTTCTAACAATGCCTAGCAAAATCACTGATAATTCATAAGGACCTTCCATATCATGACCTATGACTTCAAGAACATTTCAAGAATACTTACACATCAGACAAAATGAATTCTGTTAAACAATTATCGTTATAACTATATATTTCACCAGGATCCCAAGTACACTTTAACTCAACCATGTCTTTGGTTTCACAGTCAAGAAGTCTGGGTTCATCAGGCTGTCCTGCCAAAAAAAAGGCATGTGCTTCTTTTCATTCATCCTTTATTCATCCCTTTTATTCAACTATTATGCAGACAACACTTGAGAAATAGTGATGGAATGCATGATCATAATTCAAGATAGGCATGGCTAAAACTGGGGATTGTTAAGTAAAAAACCAAAGGTTGGATTTTTGCTGCGCAATAACAAGCACTCCAAATCAACATGATCCAAGGAATTGCTGCTAACAGCAAATGTTGACTCTGACAAGAAATAGATGAAACTGTGTCACACCTCATCTGTGAAAGTCCAAAGACTGCATAAACAGATTACAAAATAGACACGATAGAGTGGCAAAATTAGTGCACTTGTCATTATATGCAAAAAATATAACTTGCTAGCCTCCAAAAACCAATGGAAACAACAGGAAGAGAAGGCATCAGAAAATGATGGTGTCAAGATCCTGTGGGATTTCTGGATCCAAACTGGAAGACAGCATGAATATAACACACCACACATAGTAGTAACAGAATGAAGAATGACATTGCAATTCCAAGAGATGCCCAAGTTGAAAATAAAGAATTGAGAAAAGCTAACAAAATACATGCAGAGACCTGGCAATCAAAACTTTTTGCATGGGGATGAAATACACTTCAGTGATCCCTATAGTCTTTGGGGCTTTGGGGGGAAAAACAGGGAATTTCACACAGTACTATAACCATTTCCTTCTTCTGGGAACTCTTTAACACCATGTAGCTTGCTCAAAGGCTTCACAAGCTGGATTTTCTCTCAGCATGCACAGTGGAGAACAGAACGCTCAACCTCCAGCTCCACAGCCAGGTACCCAACTACGTAACTGAGCTATCCCTAGGAAAGCTAAAGTGAGTGGAGGTGAAAAGATTCTCCTGCAGGAGAACATTAAACAATTAGGAAAGGCAACAGTACCACGAGAAAAGGCCTTCACAAGACTCCCAACTAAGGTAGCATCTGCTAATATACAATTTCAAAGAGACATCTCCCTATCACGTTTTAGGAACTGGGCAGATGAAGGGACAGAGAGATATTTAGGATATGAGTTCCTATTCTGATTTTTTGGATCAATAAATCTGTTGCAAGCTCGAACCTAGCCTTCAAGATTAAAAGCGGATTTCACCAAAATAATCCTTTAATCAAATTCAGAGAAGAGCAACCTGTGGTCACAACTCCCATAATCCCTGAGCACTGGATATACGGACCAAGGCTAGTGAGAAACACCATCCAGCAACCTCTAAAGCAGGGGTCCCCAACCTCCAGTCCACAGCCCAGTACCAGTCTGTGGCCTGGGCCAGACTGGGCTATGGAGACAGATCTCCCACCAGTCCCACACCCTCCCCCTCACAGCCCTTTTGTGCATGCGTGCACATGCGCCACCCCACCCTTTGTGAGTGTGTCTGAGTGCCCCCTGCCCTTCGCACATGTGCATGAGCGAGTGCCTGTTCCTTTGCGCATTAACGCATGTGCACATCTGCTACTTTGCGCATGCACACGAATGCAGGGGGTGCCCCCCCTTCCCCAACCAGACCGTGGATTTTAAAAGGTTGGGGACTGCTGCTCTAAAGGACCACAAGCTGCCCATTGCTGCTCACTCTTATCAACAAATATTTTGTACTTACTGGTCACGAACAGAACGGTCCTATCAAGGTCAGAGAAGCTGCTTTGGTAAGAGAAACGGCAATACACACTGAGGCCCATTTCCGATGTAAGTGGAACAGCTGTTTCAGTGAACATTATTCTCTGCTGTGTTGTATTCACTATTTCCGTATGTTTATGAAAAGTATAATTGGTGACATGTTCATTTTTTTTCGCAATGCAGCAAAAAGTGACACTGGAACCCTCTTCAACATATTTTTCGTATGGGAAAATGTAGCCCTTGCTGTCATTCAGGACATCCAGACCTGAAGAAAGAGACCACAATGAAAGAGATCCAACTTGCCTGTCCTGCTTGTTTAAGTACTTGAGGGAGTCTTATTTGTAACCTGGGGCGCGTGGGGAGCAAATGTAAATAGCAATATTTAAGATCTGTCAAGTGCTTTCAAACATTTTAATGTATATCCATCCTCTCAACTGCAACCCTTACAACAATATAGCAGTGAGGGCACTAAAGTAGAGACAGGCGGGAACCTGGCGACTTATGAGTTTGTAGCAGATAAATCATCTAGCGTGGGACTTCCTACTTCCCAGTTCAGCCTTATCATTGCTATGCTATCCCAGCTCCTTTCTTAGGGACTTCCCTATATTTTCCTAAACATTCTTTTAAGATGCAAAGATTTGGTGGACTTGTGATGGTTCATGGACATGCACGTCAGCCAGCTCTCCACAAGTGTCCATCTGAAGGTGTTTTGTTCCCCTGCCATTTTTTCTCACTTCCCCAATCTGTGCCAGCCTCCAACTCCTCTTAGTGCAAGGGGCCATTACCTTGGGGCTTAGGGGGCATGAGAAGCAGCAACATGAAGCTACCATATAGGATTTAAATTAGGCAAACCCTGGAGGTAAGAACAGTTAAAGGACAAGAATCAAGCATGGCACCAAAGTTTTAAACCACTTTCAAAGGTGCATGAATAATTACTAATAATATGACCATAGCTTTACTCCATTGTTATGAAACCATGGAGGGAGCACACTTTATGAGGGAAGTACAGCAACTCCTCCCCTCCCCATTATCACTTCAATTAAGCAAAAACAACTGTCTAAAAGTGCCCTGCTGTGTTGTCTATGTTTTGCTGATTTTAGCGTATTTACTTGATTTCAACAGTTTTACAGTGCAATTGGTTTACATGATTTCATGTTTAGCTAAATGGGACTACCAGTACTACTACCAATGATGATGATGATGGAGAAAATTCTTGATCTCCATGTGAGACAAGTGAGCCAGAACATATTTTTAAAAGTCAAGGTTGTGGGTCATGGGGAGAATATGCACAGATATAACAATGTCTCCCTCTTTAGGCTGTCATTTTTTAGCTATTAAACAAAATGTTGGTAGGAAATCATGGGTTTCAGGTACCCCAGAATGCTTGGGAGCCACACCTGTCCACTCCTACCAGAGCGGCATATAAATAAAATAGAAAGAACTCTCAGAGCATAAGAGGTTATTTCCTTGCCTTAAGGACTTGCAATCCTTATGATATGAAGACAAGAAGAGAGATGAAGAGCAGATGCAAACAGAATCAAAATACTGTAAGGTCAAACTTTTAGAACTAGGGTCTGTGATAAAGCCTTCTTGGGAAAGGTGGGTTTTGAAGAGGGAGCGAAAGGGAGACAAGAAATCTGAATGTGTGTTGGGCACAATTTGATATAACTTCCTGCTATTTCATACTTTTAAAGCAGCGGGGAAATGAAACAGTTCATCAACCCTAGCAAAACAACAACATGTTCATCGTCCCAAAAAAAGTTGTCTTTCTCAGGAATCTTGGAAGAGGAACATAGAATGAGGAACTTGGGTTCATGAAAATGCACATGATGCTGTGATGCTGATGTGACTTCCCCAACATGCATAATGCTGTATTTCATGCTTTACATTGGCAAAATAGGTTTACCATCCACAGCCTCCCATGAAGTCCAGTTACTCCAAGCTTCAGGAGGAGCCACCATGCTCCGGAGTCTTACTCCATGAGTTGCACATTGCAAGGGAATGTCGGAAATCCAGCTCCAATTCAGAGGTTGATTTGATTTATTTAGAGCCGTTGTATAGTTTTCCTAAAAACACAACAACAAATCAGTTGTGGGTGGAAAGTAGAGACAAGGGGTGGAAAGTAGAGACTTCTGGATCATTATTGCAGAGAGATAATGCTGGAACTAGCTTTGCCCTAGTGGGGCATGGCTTCTCCATTTTACTAATGATCATAATTATCTGAAACAGATAATCTGAGTAACAGGTGAGTTTTCTTCCATTTCAGAAAGTGACACATTAGCCATTTTCCTTTCCAGCACATGGTAAGTAAAGGCAAGGATTTAGGGTATCCCTTTCCCTTTCTCACACTTCATCCTTGCTTCTTCACAGGGTCAGGACCCTCACTATTCAGGGGTCCAGCCTGGTTTCAGCTTCCACACCAACCTTTCCAGAGCCTTTGATCTCATGTTTCTCCTGCCTCAAGGGGGATTTTTTATTTATTTTATTTGTTTTTCTCATTTATAGGTCACTTTTCTTTCAACCAAGGGTCTCAAGGCAGCTGTCAGGGTTGGGAAATTGAATTAAAAACACAACAAACTTTGCATGAAAAATAATTAAACTGGAATAGTAATTAAAATACATCAAATTATTTAAAACATTTAAAACTTTAAAAACAACTTAATCAACTAAAAAAAAACCCTTCATTCAGGGCTCAGTTATGATTATTTAAAGCCTGCCTAAAGAGATAGGTCTTCAACTGTCAGCAGAAAGATAAAAGGGAAGATATTCCAATAGCCATCTAACCTCATGGAAGGCAAGAGAAGGAATTGGGAGATCTGAGACCTTGCAGCCTTGTGTTGGACTTCCCTCCTCAGGGCAGCTGGATGTGTGTGTGTCTCATTTCCATCCCCCTTCAACAGAGTCTCTTTCACAAGATCCTCCTCCTGGTTCTATTCTGGCTCCTTTAACCCCATCAATGTGGTCCCTTCAGGCCCTGGACTGTCTTTCATTTCTTCCCTGCCTCCCAAACATTTACATTTTCTAAGCCCCAATTCCCAGTTTCTCCCTGTACATCTCCTGGCCTCCACGTGACAGAGTCGTGGCACTATACTCTGCTTAACACTGTGGCATAAATGCTGCCTTCTCCTTAGGCAGTGCCCAGGCTCCATTGGATGGTTGGAGTGGGAGAGGGAGGGAGAGGAGAGGAGAGGAGTGGAGTACTTTGGGCTTCCACCATGGTTGTTCCAAAAGACCTACAAGCTTAAGCCATCATTATTTTAAGGCAGTGGTGTAAAGAATGAGGTCCCCCACAGGATCAAAGCCTTGGGACTCTCTGAGTAACAGAGACTAAAACACTTAATTATTTGTATTTATTGATTTCTGGTACTTCTATACTGCCCCACTATTGCATAGCACTATTGTGGGTGGTTTACACAAAACATGAAATTAAATAAAACCACAGACATAGCATAAAACAACACCAAAAACTAGTATAAACTTGCAAGGTGTAAAGAATTAGAGTGGCAGAACAAGGGTGGAAGAGTTCAAAAGTTAAATAAATAAATTAAATTAAATAGGCTGCCTTCAAAAGCTTCCTGAAAGAGAAGAGTCTTCAGCAGGCTCTTAAAACTAGGGAGGGTAGGGGTGAAAGCAGGAGCCCATTCCACAGCGATGGTGCCATCACTGAGGAGACCCGATTTCTTATAGAAGATTTCCTGGTCCTTTCCTGTTAGGTTTCACCATTTTCATTGAGCAAGTTATAGTTCTCATAGCAGCTGGGGGAGAAATTTATTTTTGCTGGAACCGTATACAGTATTGTTCCAAGCTACCCCTGCTGTAAAGCAATATATTTGAAGCCATAAGCTATATAGAAAATCTGGCCTCACTTATTGATACAAATTGATCCTGCTGCCCACATTTTGGATTCACTTCGGGGAGTGGCTACAAGAATTATCATGATGAACATCACAACATAAATTTACCACTACATCACTCATGAATGCATGTTTGTTTCCCTATCGATCCATTCATATGGTGAGATCTTTGAAAAGGGTGCTATTCCATCAGAAGCAAGCCAAGGAGTTAAAAGCAGAAAGGCGTTCTTGGTGCTTACTCCTTGTCTATAGAGCTCCTTGCTTAAAAAAGGCACCTCCTCTGTAACCATTTTAGGCACCAGGACCCCAATTTGATTTAAAATTCAAGAGTAAACTCTCCTCCTCTTGAACAGAAAAAGAAGAGGAAATAAGAAGTGAGGGAAAGTTCAATTTAGACATGAAGTCAAACTATGATTAAGAAAAATGGTCATGATTTCAACTGACACATCATAGTTATAATGTTAGGTAAAAAGGTAAAGGTTTCCCTTGACATTTTAGTCAGTCGTGTCCGACTCTGGGGGGCGGTGCTCATCCCCGTTTCCAAGCTGTAGAGCCAGCATTTGTCCGAAGACAGTTTCCGTTGTCACGTGGCCAGCGTGACTAGGGAATGCTGTTTTAACTTCCCACCGAGATGGTACCTATTTATCTACTCGCATTTACATGCTTTCGAACTGCTAGGTTGGCGAGGAGCTGGGACAAAGTGACGGGAGCTCACTCCGTCGTGTGGATTCAATCTTACAACTGCTGGTCTTCTGACCCTGCAGCACATAAAGGCTTCTGCGATTTAGCCCGCAGCGCCACCACATCCCTATAGTTATAATGTTACCCCATCTCAAAAGGCAGCTGTGACCATCTGAACAGTGTTTCAACAGCACTGTTTGCTCAAAAGTTAAGCAGGCAAGCCCCTCTGAACCACAGCTGACTTTTAGGAGTTCAAATTACAGTCTGACTTCTAAGTTATGGTAACTGCCAATCTTACTTCTGAGCTGTGTCCCGTTTAGATTTGCATTCCCCCAACATTACATCAACAATAACAAAAGTGAAAACATGGAAGGTTCAAAGTATTTTGAAGAATACTTAAGGAAAGTTATTTGATTGGCTATGCATTTTTATTAGATAACATGAAATATTTTGGCTTACTACTATGGCTTTTAACCCAACTGAGAGGAGACATTTCCCCTCAGGGTCTGCATCCAAATGTTTCGCTCCATCTAATGCAGACTTAAATATGCTCATTAAATTAGAAAAGTAGGCATGCATATGCTAAAAAAAATCTGACTCTGACCTGGAAATTAAGATATTTTCAAGAACCTTATACTGTATCTGTGAAGATTCTCAGTCATCTAGCTGAGGATATATGGGAATTGAGTCATGACGTCCAGTAGTCATGACTTCTTACTTATTAGGTTGAAACGTTTCACAACTCATCCAAGTATCTTCTTCAAGTCTGAGGAGAGTTGTTAGGAGACCCCTGATATATCTTCCACATTGGCTCCACTTCCCCCTGGTCTGAATAGGCTCATTAGATAGACAAAGTACGTGGGGGGGGAGTGAAAATCCCACCTCTGCAATCTTTTCAAAAAAACTGTTTTTAGGAGGCTACTTACAGTCAAGATGATATTATTCTCTTCAGTTCGATATATTTGGATGGTAAAAACTATATCTATTTCACAGTGGTTTGTTTTAGGATCATCACTAACATACCATTCCAGTAATAACTGCTGAAGTGTAAGGTTCATGGAAACCTTGAGGTTTCTAGGTTGAATGACATGATTACCTTAGAGGGAAAGTATAGATATTAAACACACATACTATGAGGCTTCTGTAAGCTGCAAATAAATTTTACTTGGTAGCCTGTATCTAGTAACACAAAACCATTGCTTTTTGCATAACATCTAACTCTGCACTGATTGCTTAAAGCAGTGCTTCCCAACCTTGGCTAACCCAGGTGTTTTTGGACTGCATCTTCCTGAAATCCCAGCCAGCACAGCTAGTGGTAAAGTCTTCTGGGAGGAGCAGTGCAAAAACACTTGAATTACCTAAGATTGGGAAACACTGGTTTAGAGGATTAAACTACAAATTACATCAGTTACGCAGGCAGGATCACTTTTACTCTACATATCCGCTCTGAAATAGGGAGGAACACCTGGACTTGAAAATGTGCTGAAAAAATCAACCTGTCCTCCGTCTGCAGATCAAGCTCATTCACTCCACTCTCTAATCCTATGTATTTATTAAATTCAACATAATCAACTCCATAGTTATTAAAACCACTAGTTTCCTATATAAAACACTTGCACAGAATTTTTGTATAGGTTCCCTTTTCTATGCTTTGTACAGGAAAATTGGACACTGTGCAACATATTCAGAACAGTGCATGTAAACTGCACCAAATCCACAGAATGAGGCTATCCTGGTTCTCTAATGCAATATTGGTTCTCATAACTCCCAGTGATTCACAATCCATTAGTCCAGAAAACTACATTTTATAGAATTCATCTAATCTATCACGATGAATACAAATGAACAAAAAACTTCAAATATTCAAATGTCCAAATACTTAGGCAAATGCTACCCAGTGGTTCATTTTCCCCTACTCCTCAAACTAGCATCTTCCAAAGTGAAATGAAATACAGTTTATGGAATTTAAAATATTTCCAGCTGTACTAAAGTACAAAGTGGAACCAGACTCCATACTAATGGATTGTAAAACAATACAGTGGATCCAGTTATGTGTTGAGCTAAAATACCTAGCCAATTAATTGGTTAGATTAATCAATTACAAAGCTCTTGATTAACCAAATGCACCCTGGAGGTCTTTTTAAAAAATTTCTGATGGAAATATATACGAAAGGTGGCAGGCACCTTTTTCCTCCCCCACAAGAATGAATGTATTTCCCAAATGATGTCTGCTTGGGGCACATATATGCCTTAACTGAAAACAAGCAAAAATGGTTTTTAAAAAATCAGTACATTGCCAGTGCATGCTAATATACATCTAAACAACCATGTAATAATTAAATCAAGATTTATTTAACAAAGTAACTGCCCTCCCTTACATAAGTCATTAGAAATGTGACATTGTTTGCTATTACACATCTAGATTTGAGAACAGGCATTATACTAAATGTTAGGTATTAATAAATTATCTTTTTTTAAAAGGAAATGAATAATTCTGTTTAGAGAAGAACATTGTTACATTTTTTCTTTTTTAAAGGAAAGCAAACATTTGGATGTCTACCTTGACCAAAATACAGCACTGCGTAGAGTACTACTGTCTGAAACACCAAATGATTCATCGGTTACTCCTGAAAGAAGAAAGCAATAACATATTACTTTTTCCCAACTGAATCATCTGCTTAGATACAATGCCTACCATCTCTAAAGCACCCAGACTTTTTTTTCTAACTATGTCATAAAGCAGACCTGAATAAAAGCAGATCTCAACAGTTTGTGGCCAATATCCACTAGTGCTCAGTAAAGAACAGAAGCTAGAAAAACATTCTATCCCTTCTTTCTGGTTGGAAGAAAAGAAGTCTGAATGTTAAAATACTGCATGGAATGAATGTACAGAAAGCAGAAAGCATGCAGAAATCTGTTATAAATCCACAGATGGGAAATGTGTGACCAGAGCTGCAACTAGCAATATTGGCACTCAGGGCAAGCAGCACTAACTCCCACTCACTTTGCCCTGAGGCACGGTCAACAGACTTCAGCAGAGCAAAGAGAGGAAAAAGAGACACAGAGCAGAGAGGCAGGGCTCTCTTTAAATTCAGAGGCAGGGAAAGAATATTTGGTTAGTGCTAGATAGATAGACAGTCACCCCAACGCAGAAAGGTCCCTTCCAGTCACACCTACTAAAAGCAGCACTAACCAATTCCCCTGTAAAATTTATGCTTTACAGAAGAAGAGGAGGAGGAGGAGGAAACTGAGTGAGATAGGAGGTGTTACCTATAGGTTCACAACTAGATTTCAATGCCATCTAAATGTAGTTGCCTTGGGGCAAAGCCCCAGTTGTTTTATCGTAGTTACAGACCTGTCTATGATCCTCTAGATGTTGGACTGCAACTACCATGATCTCTCATCGGTCGCCATGCTGGCTAGGGCTGATGAGAGTTGCAGTCCAACAACCTCTGGAGAAGCAGATGTTCCCAACTCCTACCATAGAAGGCCATAATGCAATAAAGCAGTTGAAGCAGGACTACAAGTTCGACTAGGCGAGTAGATTTCCAGTCCCACAATGGGAGTTTCCTTGCTTCTCTCTTCCAGTATACAGATATACCCCAAATCTCATCCAGAAGGTTCTTCCAGACCAGATCTGGTGGGGTGCATGAGAAGTTGAAAGGGGAAAGGAAATGCAATCTGATGGAAAGGATGTTGTTGCATACAACAGATTACATATGCTTTTGAATTTCTTGAGGGGGCTTTTAGTTCAATCCGTCTTTCACTCTTCCAACTTCCCTACTAAAAATCCTTCAAAAAAACCCAACCCTAGCTCCTTTTATCCCCACTGGAGAAAAGACATGCAACATCATCCTACCCTTCTTCCCAAAGAAGAGAATAAAAGCAACTCGCAGTCACAGAAAGGACTCACTTCCCCAAATTAACCCCACAGGGTGCACAATGGTCTTGTGTCCATCTAATTATCCATCTATTTTCTGGATGTTCTGCGGACAATCCAGATGAAGTAAAAAGCTCATATTCAGGGCAAACAGAGAGCACAGCTTTTTAGATGCGAACAGCAGACTAGTCAACACGTGATGCTTTGGTTCCAGAATCCTCTGTTGCTTTTTGAACAAAACCACACAACTTTCATTACACAATATAGCCCCTGATATTGGAGTGCTCTTAGGCTCAGATGCTTGATGGGATGCTGCATAATAGATTATATCAAGAACCAACAAGAAGCAGCCAGATCTGTTTTGGTTTGGTTTAACAGCAACACGTGCATTTGAATTGCTGAGGAGCAGAGCAAATACAGTGGTGCCTCGCTTAACGAGCGCACCACATAATGATGAAATCGCATAGCGATTCGTTTTTTCGGATCGCTAATGCGATCGCTTAACGTTTTTAAAATAGGGCTAAATTCGCTTTGCGAAGACTGGTAAGCGTTTCGCTTACCGATCTTCGCAAAACGAAGCCCGCCCATCAGCTGTTCGGTGGCCAAAATGGCCGCTGGAAGCCCGGAAATGGCCCAAAATGGCCGCGCGCAGCGTTTTCGCGCCCTCGTTAAGCGAGGCGAGGGCGCGAAAATGGCTGCCGGCCATTACGAAGCTTCGCTGAACGGTGAGTATTTGGCCCATTTGGAATGCATTAAACGATGTTTAATGCGTTCCAACGGGTTTTTTTGATCCGTTCAACGATGCTTCAGCATAGCGAAGGTTAATCCGGAACGGATTAACCTTGCTATGCGAGGCACCACTTGTAAATGATTTTTTAAAAAGTATAAATCAAGAGAAGATTAGAGGATGAGTATTTACCTTTCCGAATGGATGAAGAATACAAAAACTAGGTTTTCAATGTTGTAGATGTCAGTTCTAGATTAGGGGTTGTAGACTTTTATAGAATTGGGTTCTACTCTTGGCCAAGAAGTTCACTGCTCAGCATCTCTAGCCCCATCTATGTAATGAGATCACTGTGAAGATAAAATGGAATAAACTTACAGACTTTCATCAATCATGGAAGGAAAGGTGAAGAGATGGCATTTACAAAAAAATATTCTTGCAGTCAGCAGTTTCTAACATTTCTGTGGAAGACCTCAACATTTGATTTTAATGACTCCTTGCCTTTTCTGAAGCTCCAAATACCTCTAACAACTGGTTCTGCATTAAAATCCAGGTGCACATGTTTAAGGTGTCTGACCCAGAAATTGGGTTGAGAAATTAGATAGTTCTTTGTGTCGGTGGCATAGCAACAATTTATGTAAAACAAGGATGGGCACCCTGGTATCCTCTGGGTCTTTTTGGACTACAGTTCCTACTATTGGTGGCAAGTGGTTATGCTACCTGGGGCTCAGAGGAGACACAGCCCAAAACAAGTGCAATGCACTAACTAACTCATCTCTATTGTAGGACGTTTTAATCTGTGGTCTTTGGGCTTCATAGAATCTATTAACTTGCAGAGTCTATTCAACAGGCTCAGACAAACAAACTCTAGGCAAAATGTATATATATTTAGATTTTTCTCGGGAGGGAATCCATCATTTTCATCAGATTCTCAGAGGGGTCTGCAGCCCAAGAAACTAAGAACTGCTGCTCAAGCTTACAGTCTACTGCGATGGCTCCCAACCTTGGGTAACCCAGGTGTTCTTGGACTGCAATTTCCAGAACCCTTCTTCACAAACTGTGCTGGCCAGGGTTTCTGGGAATTGCAGTCTAAGAACATCTGGGTTACTCAAGGTTGGGAACCACTATTCTCCTGAAACTCAACTGGTTTGTGGGAATTAGTAGACCCGGGAGGCCCTTCCAAAGAAGCTTGGCCCAGGCAGCTTTCAAACTAGCTTGTAGAACCTGGGTTAAAACTTCTGTTCTATGGAAACTCACTATGCAGTGGCGAAAATAAACCACTCTTGGAACACCTTTATACACCTTTTATAACCTATTGGGGGTCATTGTAAATCAGAGTTGTGTTGCTGATTCATAACAACACAGAGGTCTAATTTTTTTATATAGTATATGTGCAAAATGTTCAGGGGCTGTAGTCCATGAAAACATATGTCAAATAAAATTTGTTAGTCTCCAAAGCACCATACTGTAAGGTTTTTCTGTCTGTGACTTTGCTGCAACAGACCGCAGACTAATCTGGCTGCCACTCTGAGGATTTCAAACAGATGTCAGTTCCACTGGGATGTCAATCTTCCTATACCAGACAAACTTATAAACATAAGCAGTTGTCATGTTAGATTTAAAATAATCTTAGAAATGCAGAGATGAAAGAGACCCTATGGATCATTGAGTCCAGCCCATCAAGGAGGCAGGCACAGTAGGAGAATCAAACTCCCAACCTCTGGTTCTGCAGCCAGACGCCTAAACCACTGAGCTATCCAGAGGTTCTCTGGTCCCTTCTAGCTCTGCAGTTCTAAGATTATTATACTTAGCTTTCCAAGTGGCTATATGGTTAGAGAACATAAAGGAGCCATGTTGGATTGGATCAAAAGCATATCTAGTCGAAAATTCTGTTCACACTGGTTAGTCAGCTGCCTATAGGCAGGGAGCCAGCAAGGCACAGATCCAGCAGCACTTTCTTGGGGGTCGGGGCAACTGACATAGGAAGGCAGAAGGAACTCTCAAAATTGTTTCCATTCCTGGAATACAGCAACTTGAATCACCACACAACCACCATGTTTGATTACCAAGACATAAATGAATCAGATAAGAGCCACTCCCAGCATCAGGAAGACTATGATAAGTGCAAAGGGTTAGGAGCTGGCACACAGCCCAGCCCTAGTAATACGTCTGCTCATCAGGACTGAAGCAATACATGCCTGGAATCCCCTGCCCACAGACACACTTTACAAACTGAATATGTTTATAAGTTTGTCTAGTGTCCAATGATCAACTTCAGAGCTTCAAAAAATTATTGGACTCATGGTAATTGAAACAGAGCCTGGAAAATTCTGGATGACAATTAGAGAATTCCCAAGCCAGTATGTCACTGATCATGATAACTGGAAGATTTTGAGATTCATGAGTCACCATAAATATATAAACTAAAGGTGGAACAAATATCCTTGTAGCTTGGGTGACCACTCAAGCCCTTAACCCTCCATCCACCCCCCAAATCATATTTCTTTCTAAAAATGCTTTTTAAAAAAAAACTTAAGAAGCCTCATCATGCCCTCAAACAGGTGCTAGGGGCTGCATTTGGTTTATGGGCCACATATTGCTCATCTGTGATTTAAACAAACAGAAAGATCCTGGGAGGTTTGCAAGGTTTATACATCACATTAGAAAAATAAAGGTATAAAGGGCCAAGCCAGATGTGGCATGGAGTATGCATGGAGTATTATCACAATGTTCTTTTTAAATGAAAAGCAACTGCAGTAAGCGGCTGGACTGATCTGAGAAGTGAGGTGGAAAGGTGTTGAAGTCTTTCCCCTTGGTTATTTTTTTGAAACCCTCTCCAAGAAAAGATGCAGGTGGGAAACAATCAGAAGAGAAAAGATCATCACTATCACACTCGTTTTTTTACTTAAAATTGACAACCTTCTATAGCTGTCTTTTATTTAAACAAAGAAACAAAATTGAGAAATTGTTCCATATGAGATGCACATTGAAGAATTAGAGCATTTGTCTGTCTAGCTTAAGACCATGTATCTTTCTCAGCAGCTTCTTTGAGATAGACTTGATATCATTATGTGTCAGGTCCATTCAGAGAAAGGAGGGATCTTTTCTAGCATGGGAACTACTACTCCTTTTCTGTGGTTTACCCCATTTCATGACCTCCCAATTTCTAAATATAAGGGTAATATTGCAGTAGAATTCTAGAGCTAGAAGGGTTCCAAGGATCATCTAGTCTAACTCCTGCCAATGCTGGAATTCACTGCAAAAACAGCCTCGACAGATGGCCATCCAACTTCTGTTTAATCACCTTCCAAAGTGGTCCATCATTATCAAACGTCTTTGACTGTCAGAAAGATCTTTTTAAACTTTAATCGGAATGTTTTTTCATTATAATTTTAATCTAATATTTTACCTCCTGTCCTTTAGAGCAGCAGTAAACAACCTTGATCCCTCTTTCATATGACAGCTCTTAACCAGGGATGGTTATCATATCCCCTCTCAGCCTCTTCTTCTTCAGGCAAACTGGAGTCTGCTTGTTTTTCTACTGTACACTTCTTTTAAAAGCAATGTAACATACTGTGTAGCAGACAAAAGAATGGAGGTTTTCCCATGGTGTTTACTGCCCTATTAGGGAATGATTTAATTGCTGAACTTTTGTGGTGCAGTGGATGAAAATTATAATGGGAAAAGGAATGTAAAAATACACTCGGTGCTTTCCAGAAAATAACAGGAATACATATGGACAGTTTTAGTGATAAAGGGCCAGAACAAATGAAAACAGAAGGATTAGCGATCTGGCCACCCGATCTGAAAAATATAAAATGCAAATAATATTTTGCAGCAGCAGCCTGCTACCAAGAGCATTAGCAAAGGTTTACACCTTCTCCTTGCACAACTGTCTCACTAAAAATCCACTTCTCAGAAGGTGTTATTAGCTGTACTCTGAAAACAAGACAGGTACCGTTCTCCTTTATCAGGGCCAATGGGGGTGGGGGCAAAGCAGATAGTATGGATGAGGAGCTAAAATACTTCCTCCACAATTAACATCAGCTTTCTCCACCTTCCACTACCAAGTAGATCACAGCTTGCAAATAGAAACAAAATACTAGCTTTTAAAATGAAATAAGAAAATTAATGTGAATATTCTTAAAAGCTTATATACCTCCCAATGAACCAGATAGCAAGCCCAAGGCAGCAAAGAAATACAATCTACATCCTTTAGCACAGTTCAAATTAAGCTGAAATCTGCAATATCTGAAACCATCCAAAATCCAAATTAACAAGCAAGTTTGTAAAACACTCATTTTAAAAAATAACAGCAACGCACCATGTTCTGCTTGTTTTCATTGCACGACGGTCCTTTCTTGACAACTCGTTCTTACTGACTTTTTATTTCTACTGTCAATGCCTGCTTTTTATTTCCTGTTTTTCCTTTTGTTCTATTTCCCTTCCTTCTCACACTTCCCCTCTAGAGGAAATGTTATTATTTTCATTGGTTATTACTGCTCAGTTGTTAGTATTGTGATAATATGAGACCCAAGGAGGAGCCAACAAATAAGAAACGAGCGAGCAAGCTTCCAGTGAGGAAAATTAAATGACAAGAAAGCAAATATGATAAGGAGCAATGGAGATGGGCAATGAAATAATGTACTTCAAATTTATTAAGCATAACAAGATTAATGGTAGCAAGGAATGGGAACGTTAAGCAATTAAATGACTGGTATAAAAGTTTGGAATATAGCTATTAATGATAAATTTATGTGTCATATGAAAATGAAAAAGCAATACTGTAGTTTCATAAGAAAATATTTACATGTGGGAATAATTTATTGAGTTTGTATTAAATAAAGGAAAGGATTGGATACCTTCACAAGAATCAGTGCAGTTTTGGAAAGGGAAGGGAAAAAATGGCTGTAACACTAGATGAAGGGAGGGAGCACTTTTTTGTATTATTGTGTTATTTTTGTGTCATGCAGGGTTTTTTGGTTAGTTGTGTCTCATTTTATTTTTTACTGTTTGTTATAAACTAAAGCATAGATAAAAAAGAAAGAATCTGAGGTCCATTAATCAATATTCACCTTTACTTACTGACTGACTTAATTACTTTGAAGTCTACTACAGTAGTTTTCAAGCTTTGATCCTTTGAATATTTGGGACATCAACTCCCAGAATCCCTTACCATTGGCCATGCTAGCTAGGGTTTTTTTGGGGGGGATATGGTATCTATGACAATTTCTTAATTTGGGGCAATTCACATCCAGATGTTACATCAGTTGTGCTATACCAGGGTACCTAAGTAAGAAGATTTTGGCCAGTGACAAATAGCCATTTTCCAGCATTTTAGGCAGCTCTACCAAGGGAAACCAAGGACTCAACATGCTGCTTTTCACATTCAATACCTACACATTACCATTCAGTTACAGCCCTTCAAACATTTACCTTGAATTTTAGTTATATACAGCTTCGTAACTTGGTAGTTACAAATGTCCTGGCACAAATCAGCACTACCGCAGCAAAACTAGTCTGCCATGCCTGATCTGCTTGCCATGAAAAAAAGATTTAGCCCTTGGTCTCCCAAGTCCTACAGGGCTAGACTGAGGATAAGGAGACATGGGTTCAAATCCCCACTGAGCGATGAAGCTCACTGGATGACTTTGGTCCAGTCACATTCACAACACTGATGTGGGGAGGAGACAGGCCATGTGCTTGAGCTCACTAGAAAACAGATGGGATAGAAATATAACAAGCAAATCATAAACAGCCCTAGTCTAATATTTTAATTCAATATCCCCTTTTATATTGCCTTCCAGATGTTCTGAACTATGATTCGCACCATCCCTTAACAGGGACTGATGGAAACAGCCATCCAGGACATGAGGAGAACACCAGGTTTGGGGGTTGGCTGATTTGACCACTCCATGACTCTCACTAACATTCACACCAATTGTTTTGCTAGCTGAATCTCAAAATACAAGAAATAAGCATATGGAATCTCAATCTCATCCCCAAGTAAGGAAGAGGTGTAAAATATGAGATCCACTTCTAAATTTTATTTCCAGAAAGTCTGTAGCTGATTAAAATAAGGACTAATGGGCTTCACCCAACATCAGCCCTCCTTAATGTGCTGCCTCCCTTGCATTTTGTTTCCCTTCTTTTCTCTGCTATTTCTAAGGCCTCGTTGGACAGCCACTTTGCTTTTTTGCATTTCCTTTTCTTTGGGATGGTTTTTGTTGCTGCCTCCTATACAATGTTCCGAGCCTCTATTCAAAGTTCTTCAGGCACTCTGTCCACCAAATCGAGTTCCTTAAATCTGTTCTTCACTTCCACTGGGTATTCATAAGGGATTTGATTTAGATTATACCTGAGTAGCCCAGTGGTTTTTTCCTACTCTCTTCAGTTTAAGCCTGAATTTTGCTACGAGAAGCTGATGATCAGAGCCACAATCAGCTCCAGGTCTTGTTTTTGCTGACTGTATAGAGCTTCTCCATTTTTGGCTGCAGATAATATAATCAATCTGATTTAGATATTGCCCATCTGGTGATTTCCATGTATAGAGTCACCTCTTGTGTTGTTGGAAAAGAGTGTTTGTGATGACCAGCTTGTTCTCTTGACAAAACTCTATTAGCCTTTGCCCTGCTTTGTTTAGAACACTGGTTCTTAACCTTGGGTTACTCAGGAGTTTTGGACTGCAACTCTCAGAAGCCTTCACCACCAGCTGTGCTGACTGGGGTTTCTGGGAGTTGCAGTTCAAAAGCATCCGAGTAACAAAGGTTAAGAACCACTGGTTTAGAACTCCAAGGCAAAACTTCCCTGTTGTTCCTTTTATCTCTTAACTCCTTACTTTAGCATTCCAATCCCCTAGAATGAGAAGAACATCTTTATTTGGTGTCAGTTCTAGAAGGTGTTGTAAACACCTTCTAGAGTACTAGATAGGGACAACAACTAGGTACTAGATAAGTACCTAGATAAGGTACTAGATAGGGTCAACAACTTTCAGCAGTTCTAATTCAGTCTACATTAGACTCTCCCAAATGTGCATTTTATATTTTGGATATAGAGAAGGAAAAAGCTAACTGGAAAAGACAATAATTATAGCAAAGGTGGAAGGCAGAAGGGAGAGGAGAGCCAAACATGAGATGAGTTGATGAAAGAAGTGACAGCATATAGTTGCAAGACCTGACCCTTGTGGAGCCTATTAATTCATACCATTGTCCTAAGTCAGAAATGACTTGACAGCACTGAAGTGACAGTCCAACAAGCACTCGCATTTACAAAAAAAGAGAAAAAAGTAAGAAATCCCCAAATCCTCTATATGTTCAAAATCACATCCCGCTGTGCTGTGTGGGGCTTCACCTGTTGGTTAAACAAAGGTGGCATGGAATTGACATGTACATGGAAGCAATGGAGCAATGTGAAGGAACATTTGGGGGTCAGGCCACCATGGCCGTCTTAATTCCACACCAAGCCTGCCTTGTTTTTTGTTGTATGCTATATATTGCACCTTCATATGATGCCTTTAAAAGGATTTTTGGATGGGAGGAACTTTTTCTTAACTTGGGTTGCTCTCAACTCAGTAGCAGTCAATTGTTTCCCTCTCTACCTCAGACTCTTTTCCCCGTCTTTTCCCAATTAGTTAGATTACAGCAGGGTTTAGTTAGCATTCTGTCAGCATGTTAGAGTTATGGAGTCAAAAGTGAACTGTTAAGAGTTCTGTCGGTAAATTAGTTAGTTCAACATGAAAGCTAATCAACCAATTAAGCTCAGTAATAAAACACATTCACATTTCCACAAAACATGTTTATTTTTGTTTTACTTTATTGTAAGTAAAACTGAAACAGTTTATTCTTTCTAATTTACCACAGTGCTCTAAGTGAATGAATTGAAACAAATACTGTAAACTGAAGTAAGCTAAACAGTTGAGGCAAACTAGTTGTTCCTTGTCTGACTTTTGCGCAGCAAAAGGATTTCACAGCCCAACAGGTAGAAATCTAACTGGTGCAGCTTGAAACTTTCCCTATCATGTCTCTGCCCTGACGGATGGCAAATGCTTCCTGTCAAACCCTGGCTTCACGGTTTTTAAAGACTATTTATTTATTTTATATCATTTCTATGTTGCCTTTTCTGCCATAATGGCACTCCAGGCCGCTCACAAGAATTAAAATTAAAAACCGCGACACATTACTCAATTGGAAAGCAATTCAGAAAACACTAGCTGGCTGGGGAGCCAGAGGTTGAGAGTTCAATTCCTCCCTGCGCCTCCCTGACAGGAGCGGGGCTCGATGATCCTCAGGATCCCTTGCACCTCTGCGGTTCGAAGAGGATAGTGAGGATGATTGTAAAAAGCCAGGACGAGCCGTTCCAAGCACAGAAGCTGCGCTTGAAAGAGCCTGGAAAGGGGGGGGGGGGGTCAAGCTTCCTCTGAAGCGTCCCGAAGAGGAGACGGGAGCCCAGGAAGGGGGACGAAAGGAAAACACGAGAAGTTCTGAGGGAGGGGTCGACACGTGTCAGCCGAAGCTCCCATACTCACACGCTCTGGAGCTTCGCAGCCTGGAAGAAGGGGGAGAAAGCGCCGGCAATTTCCCACTTTGCTCCGGCGGGGGCGTAGGTGCTGGAAACCGGGTGTGAGGGTGATAAAAACAACAGCAACAATGCTGTTTTTCCGGAAGATGTTTCCTTCTCTCCCACTTTAAGGTGGTTCATCCCCCCCCCCCCCTTGAGCGGGAAGAAAAACGACGCGGAAAGAGCGGTCTCGCCTGCCCTAACAGTTTCCAGGAAGCAAAGCAAAAAAGGGTCGCCCTTTTTTTCCCCTTTCGGCATAAAAGCACAATGTCCCACAAGGGCTTCTTCTTCTTCTTTTTCTTGAAAAAACAAAAAAGGGGGAAGTCGTGAGAATGTGCGTGGCGTGTGTTTTCGCCCGTTGGCGTCACCTCCCTGAGTGCCCTTCCCAGTTTCCGAGTACACTAAATGAGTTCGAGTTCTGAGGAAACCGAGGAAAGAAAATAGTTGACTAGGATCTTTTGCTTTTGGTTTTGTGTACCCCTCAGGCGCTAGCTTCTCCTTCTTGAGAAGAAATCTCAATAAAGGGTTTTTGGGTGAGGATCGAGACGGTTTCCTTGGGAGGAAACTAACCTTTCTTGGCTCACATCGCCTCGGAAATTGACCAATGCGTCCCCGGCTCTGTTTGTTAAGGAGGTCACCGGTTCAAGACTAGCAGACTAGTTCTAATTATTAATTTTGCCTACTTCAAGTGTATTCTCACATATGGGTTATTTAATGAGCTGAATAGTAAATCTGCCCAACCCACTTGGGAGGATCACAGCCAATTATTTATTTTATTTTTAAGACCCCCAAGGAATGGAATGGTTGGAGAAGTTCAAGGCAGCAGGAAAAAAAGACGACCAAATATGGGATGTATTGACTCCCTCAATGAAGCCGTGGCCTTGAGTGTGCAAGATCTGAGAAGGGATGTTAATGACAGGACATTTTGGAGGTCACTCATTCATGGGGTCACCATAGGTTGGAGGCAACTTGATGGCAGATAACAGCAACAAAGAAGTGGTAGTAGATCAAAATAAAAAGTATAGAATGGTTATTTTATTTATTTATGGGGCATTGGAGACTAAGGGCTAATAGCATCCTGCCTTTGAACACAGTCATAGTGGATTACATCTGAAACACTGTCTAGCTCTGGTCCTCACACTTTAGAGCAGTGGTCCCCAACCTTGCGCCTCCAGATGTTCTTGGACTGCAACTCCCAGAAGCCTTCACCACCACCTCTGCTGGCCAGGATTTCTGGGAGTTGAAGTCCCGGAACATCTGGAGGCCCAGGGTTGGAGACCACTGCTTTAGAGGACAATAAAAATGGTCAGCAGACTAAAAGAACTCCGCTTTGAGGGAAGGCTGCAATATCTGGACTTCATCGTTTAGGGGGTGAAAGGAAAATATTGGGAGGATATATACAATTTTGATTTTACTTTCTTGGGCTCCGTGATCACTGCAGATGGTGACAGCAGCCACATAATTAAAAGACGCCTGCTTCTTGGGAGGAAAGCGATGACAGACCTCAACAGCATCTTTAAAAGCAGAGACATCACCTTGCCGACAAAGGTCCGCATAGTCAAAGCTATGGTTTTTCCAGTAGTGATATATGGAAGTGAGAGCTGGACCATAAAGAAAGCTGATCGCAGAACAATTGATGCTTTTGAATTTTGGTGCTGGAGGAGACTCTTGAGAGTCTCCAGACTCCAAGGAAAACAAACCTATACACTTTGAAGGAAATCAACCCTGGGTACTCACTGGAAGGACAGATCCTGAAGCTGAGGTTCCAATACTTTGGCATGAGAAGAGAAGACTCCCTGGAAAAGACCCTGATATTGTGAAAGTGTGAGGGCAAGAGGAGAAGGGGATGACAGGGGATGAGATGGTTGGACAGTGTGATTGAAGCTACCAACATGAATTTAACCAAACTCTGGGAGGCAGTGGAAGACAGGAGGGCCTGGTGTGCTCTGGTCCATGGGGTCACAAAGAGTTGGACACGACTTTAAACAACAATTTATGCATGTTGCAGAAGAAACAGAAATGGTAGAATACTAGAACAAAACTTGAACCATGAATGTTTAAACCAGTGGTTGGGTCTCCAGGTGTTCATGGACCAAAACTCCCAGAAGACCACCACTAACTGTGCCAGCCAAGATTTCTGGGTGTTGTAGTCCAAGAACATTTGGAGACTCAAGGTTGGTAAGTGCTGGTTTAAATATATTGAGAAAAATTAGCTCCAGAGCATATGCAGAGCACGAACAAAAGCTACCAAAAAAAAACACAGTATGTTCAAGGTTGATTGAGTTCAAATGTTGCTCAATCAAAATTGACTGAATTCCAATGTTGTAAGCTTTTGCAATGTGTGTGTCTTTGTGTGCTCAACCTGCCCTGTCTTTTCAGTTCAACATCCAATCCAACTTTGGAAGAGGCAAAGCAGCAGTTTTACATGAATGGAAAGTGTGTCTTCCAAGGAAGGTGGAAGACGTGAGCAACAATTTCCAGGAAATTTGCATATTGTTCTTTTAAGGAAGCAAACAGTGTTTCAACAGAATTCCCTAGAAACTCTTTGAATCACACATTGCAGCCAATCAGTGCAATCCATGCAATGTCTGAAATTCACAAATGCTTTTTCAGATGCATTTTTATCATGCTGTAAGTATGCTTTCCGATTATGCAAAATGCAGAGCTTGTTTCATGAGCAAAAGGCAATCATCCCCTGCACCCTTTTTTGGCCACCACAGGAAAGTCTATCCTAAAAGGTGAGTGCTCAAATCTCCTAAGTGCATTTTTAACACTGAGAAATTCCCAGTGGTAGCAAGAGAAATGTGGGGCTGCAGTGCAGGAGGTACAAACTGCAGTTGAAGGAGTGGAAAAGGCTTCGAACCACATGTTAGATTTTTGAAAGTGAAACAACAGTATATTTTCTTTATAAAAAAGAACACTTCACATCATAAACATACTTTTTCTGTAATATCGTATATCAGTTTCAATGGCTCAGGGATGAGTCTACATCTCAGTTCTATCCCCCACAAATACAAATTAAATCCATGGGGAACTGCGCCCATGCTTGCTCACTTTACAGATGCACTAATTGATGCTAATATAGCAAAGCCTTGTTTGTGAGAAATGCCTTTCCTTCAAATAAGCACAAAGGTCCAGTAATTCAGTGGAGAGGAAGCTGTAATTCTCAGAAGCACCACTGTCACTTTGTCAGTTGGGTGGTCCTGTGTCCAAGCTTGGGTCTTGGCAGTCTTTTACCATCTACACTATACCAGCAGTTTTCAGTCCTGGGTTCCCAAATGTTCTTGGACTAAAACTCCCAGAAGCCTTCATTACTCGCTGTGCTGGCCAGGATTTCTGGGAGTTGTAGTCCAAGAACATCTGGGGACCCAGGACTGGGGACTATTAATGCATACCATCTCCTACTAATGGTCATCCCTCTCTCAAATCTATTTATTTACTCATTCATTCATTCATTCATTCAACTTGTATGCTGCCCACACTCTGCAAGAGTCTCCGGGCGACTTCCAACATCAATTAAAATAGTTCAGTTAAAAAGCAGACACAATAAAAACCAATACAGTTACATCTACTCTACAAAAGCAATTTTTAAAAAATTTATTATTATTATTATTATTATTATTATTATTATTATTATTATTATTATTATTATTATTATTATCATCATCATCATCATCATCATCATCATCATCATCATCATCATCATCATTATTATCATTATCATTATCATTATTATTTACAAAAACAATCTAGATCCATGACTCTATCAATTAAAATTAAAACGTTCAATTAAAAAACTTCCAGACCAGGAAGGTTTTAACCCGGCGCCAAAATGTCATCGGCGCCAGTCGGATGTTGTTTGGGAGGGCATTCCAAAGACTGGGGGCAGCTGCCGAAAAGGCCATCCGCCTACAGGCCATCCCTCTCACCTCATTGAGGAACAGGTCTTTCGGGAGGGCCTTCTGGCTAGATTTCAGTTGCCAGGTAGGTTTGTATATAATGCTGTTTACGGCTTTATATGTCAAAACAAGCACTTTGAATTGGGCCTGGCCAGTGTAACCTGGACAGAATTGGCTGAATATGTTCTCTCAAAGCTCCTCCACTCACCAGTCATGCAACTCAATTCTGAATCAGTTATAGTCACTGGATCATCTTCAAAGGCAGCCCCACATAAAGCACATTGCACTAGTCTAAAAGGGTTGTTACCAGTGCATGTGTGACTGTCCCGAGGCTCTATTCGTCAGGGTAGGGCCACAGCTGGAACAGTTTCTGCAGTTGTAGGAAGGCACTCCTGGCCACTGAGTCCACCTGGGCCACCAAAGGTCCAGGAGAACCCCCTAACTGTGGACCTGGTCCCTCAGGGGGAGTGCAACCCCATTCAGGGCAGGGAAATGGCTCTTTAACCTGTCCAACAAACCACCCACTAACAACACTTCCGTCTTGTCTGGATTAAGCTTCAGTTTATTAACCTTCATCCAGTCCATTATCAGGTCCAGTTTAGAGACTGCCTCACCTGGATTGTTGGAAAAAGAGAGGTAGAACTGAGTGTCGTCATCATATTGCTGACACCTCAGCCCAAACCTCCTGATGACCTCTCCCAACAGTTTCATGTAGATGTTGAACAGCATGGGGGACAATATTGAGCCCTGAGGAACCTCATAGCATAACTGCCATGGGGCTGAGCCATTGTTCCCCCACAACCATCTTCTGGACACAGTCAGCCAGAAAGGAGCAGAACCACCATAAAACGGTGCCGCCATCTCCCAACCCAACTAATCTATCCAGAAGGACACCATGGTCGATGGTGTAGAAAGCCGCTGAAAGGTCCAGAAGTATCAACAGGGTCACGCTCCCTCTGTCTCTCTCTCTGCAAAGATCATCATACAAGGTGACCAAGGCAGTCTCCATGCCGAAACCTGGCCTGAAATACGATTGAAATGGATCTAGAAAATCTGTTTCATCCAGCAGCGCCTGGAGTTGCCCAGCCACCACCCGCTCCAACACTTTGCCCAAATAAGGGAGATTCGCCATCAGCCAATAGTTAGCCACTGGCTCTGGGTCCAGATTAGGCTTTTTAAGGAGTGGTCGAATCACCGCCTCTTTTAAGGTGGTAGGGACCACTCCCTCTCTCAAGGAGCCATTGACAGCTTCCTGGACCCAT